>NC_045752.1:24383874-24384012 GCF_008692095.1 Etheostoma spectabile
TGTTTTTTGACTTCTCCAGTGCTTTCAACACTATCCGGCCGGCCCTGCTGGGTGAGAATCTGACGGCGATGCAGGTGGATCCCCCCTTGTGTCCTGGATTGTTGACTACCTGACTGGCAGACCACAGTATGTGCGCCT
>NC_045752.1:24384214-24388853 GCF_008692095.1 Etheostoma spectabile
GGGACTTTGTCACATGGAGTGAGCTGAACCATCTCCAGCTCAACGTGACAAAGACCAATTAGCTGGTGGTGGATCTAAGGAGAACCAAGGCAGCAGTGAGCCCTGTTTCTATCCGGGGGGTCAGTGTGGACATTGTGGAGTACTACAAATACCTGGGAGTGCACTTAGACAATAAACTGGACTGGGCCAAGAACACTCAGACAGCGTGGAAAAAGAAAAGAAGGAAGGAGCCCGCCCATACTAAGCTGGGGCAATATGTTTGGGGCGTGCGACAGGGATACAAGGACAGTATAAGAAGTACATTGCAACCGATACAATGAGGGAATGATCGTAATGTTCGAATATCCAGGATCAAAATGAAAGGCCAAGAAGCAGGACAGCAGACAGACGACACACAAGAGGTAACAAATCTTAAACACAGGGGTGTCGTAGTGACATAAGGCTCGAGAAGAGATGGAGCGGCGCATAAAGTTCGTGGGTAGCCAAAATGTATAGCAGCGACAAGGTCCGACAAAGGCCCTACGAAGTGCTGAAAGGCTGACACAGAATCAAGCACAGGTCAGTAGGTAGGGAATCCACAGCGGTAAGAGGGCACGCCAACGCAACAATGAGACACTACAAATGCTAAAGATGACAATGAACTAGCGTCATACACAAGAAGAAATAACGCCTACGAAGATCACACAGAGTGGTAACGGAAGAGGGGTACACTGGCTGCCGTACTCGCCGAGGATGGCCTATTGGCCGCTACCCAACAAGCCACCAGAATGCAGGGTACAACATCAAATGAATGCTATCGCGCTGGAGCCTGCGCCACCACTATGTACTTGCTGCACACATATTGGTCACCCCCCGACAACAACATCCGCCAATGGGGTTTGAAAAGGGGGGCAGGGAGTAGCACAGAGTACAATACGGGTACAATAAAAGTCCTGAAGGTAAATAGGCATGCATTCTGCAGACATGACCATATAGTTATTAGTTTAGGAGACGCCATATGCAGATACATACTATATGCAAATGTAATGTTGAAATCGTGATCAAGTTTTGAAAAGCGAGAGAAACCTAGCGTCGCTGGGAACCATAAGTAGTCTTTAAAAGGTAACGCTGTGCTTCTGCCAGAGACAGTGCTGACTAAGTTTACTTTTGACAGCACGTCACTCCACCGTCATTTTTAGATGCACATTTCTAATTTTTACTCTTGGCGAGGGGGAAAAGTTGGAGTAATGATAAAGCGAATTGCACCAGTGGTCAAAAGTACTTAAATTGTTTTTTTTTGTGGTTCAACTGGTGCACTTTTAATATTCCGTTATGTTGCGCTCGACTGAAATAAACGCATCCTCTCTTTATCTTAGCTATTGCTAAGCTCAATAAGCCAGGCCCTAAACACACCCCCGATCCAACGGATGATGTTAGTGAACAGTTGCAGAGTGGAGCATCTAACATTTATTGAAGTCACGTGTGTGTCCACCTATATAATCTAAGTACAACATTCCCCTGGTCCTTTCGGCCTGTTTGGTTCTGTAGTGCTAAATGCGCCTATGTTCATAGCTAGTCATAACCTGGTCTTATTCCAAATGAACCACTAGCTTTGGCATCTTGATGTAAAGAAAAATGCCTAAGTTATGGTCACTTCATATGTGCAGGTTACTACCTTTATGAACGCATGAAGTACAGAAAATGCTTAAAGAAGGTACTTTGTCAAAATCTGCCCTTGCCCATTGAGTTTTTCAAGCCTCACGCTCTCAGGGCATCGATTACTTAGCATACACAGTGGAAAGGTGATAAATTCATTATACACAAGACCATATCACTTTCTACGCAACGACCTTTTAAATGTCTGATCATGCTTTGCTCCTACTGTTTATGATAACGTTTTCTTGCACTATGCACCTCCACTGGGTAAAACCAAGGTTAATGGTGAAGCCAATGCCATTGACAGTCTGGCCATTCCGCAGGGAATCAACTTTCAATCATCTTTAATATCCAGTGTTACATTAATGTAATACAAACCACTTCCGCCAAAGAACTGCCTCCATGCTGAGTTGGTGGTTCGCATGGCAACAAACTTGCAGTTCATTCCCATGAGCTGAAGCGCGTTGTCCGTTATTTTGTAGCATCTGAAAGTCCTTTGACAATTAAATCATTAAAATGCTGAACTTTTAGTCCTCCATAGCTAGCGATGTTCCCTCTACTTGGTGCATTAATTCTAACAGTTACTGTTACACTAATGCAAGCTAACAGGTTACACACATCAAGTGTTGTGGGGCACTAGCCAACTCTCATTAGCTTTGTTATTCTCACTACTTTTCTGTCCCTTTCTTCGTGATCACAATGCACACGCTCACACAACCCACACACCCCACACACACCACACACACACCACAACACCCGCACCCAAACCCCACACACACCGCACACACAGAGTGCCTTCCCTACTACTCCTGGTCCTTATCACAGCTGCGTCTTGCTGTGTCAGTAACAATTCTGGGTATGTACACGCCTCTCATTGCCTCCCTCCTCTCTTCCCTGCTTTGCGGCGGCCCTCTCCTTGTAACTCTTTCTGGAGCTCTGTTTCCTTGTCCCTCTTAGTCCCCTTTTTTGACTTCTGCAGCGATAGTAGCGCCTCTATTTGTGTGTGTGTGGTGTGTGTATGGTATCCATGGTCTTTCCATGTTTTTGTCTTTGAGTCTTAATGGCTTGGTGTATTGCTAAACCAAGCTTTGAAACATGCAAGCAGGAGAGAGGGCTATACTTACAGTCGCTTGAATCTGTTTTTTTAAATGGTTGTTGTATTTACGACAATGAAAAAAAAAAAACTATTCTATAATAAATAAAAATGCAGAAACATAGAATAGCAAACCCAGACTTTGACCTCAGCAGATACATACACTACGCTATATGAATACAACACTTGGGTAGACCGTAGTTTGAAAAGAAACCCTTTATAATGGGCCAAAACATACTAATATACACTCCCCAACTACAGATTACATTTAGCGTGATCCGGCTCCCCATTCCCCATTGACCAACTGCTTTCACACCACCGCCACCCCACGACTTCCCCCTCCCCCCCTCACTTCCCTTGCCCTCCTCCGGGAGATCCTACTTCCCCCCTCCTCTAGCACGCCAGTCTAAACACCTCTCTCCAGCCTGACGTCCCCCCTCCCCCTACCCACCGGTTACCTCTTTGTGCCTCAGCTGTTGACCAGTGACGAATACCTGACTAGACTTCCCTCTAAGGCGGCAGGCCCTTTGGTATCCACCGGGCGTGCTCAAGCCTGTGCCATCCCAGCTTGTGGGAGTCTGTTCACCATGTCTTAACCTGAGCCTGAGTCTCCAAGGGGCCCCATGCTGTGGAAGACATCTTTTGCCTCGTGCCGGTGCCCAAGACGCCACTCCCATGACTCCAAAGGACTACAGACCAGACACGTGACATCCCTGGCAGAGACTGGTTCTGGAAAGCGGCGGCCCATAGTTAGAACCGCTCTTGAACCCCCCTCCAGTTCGCACTACCAGCCGCCAGTTGGAAGTTGAGGACAGCCATCATCTCCTGCTCAGACCCGCAGCTTCTACCCCACCTGGACAGCCGGCGAGCACGGCGAGGGTCATACATTGTTTGACTTCTCCAGGGCTTTCAACCTACCCGCCTGCCTCGTCTTCTTTCTTCTCGCGCCCGCCAGTGAGACACGCTGCGGCGATGCAGGTGGATCCCACCCAGTCGTGTCTGGATTGGACTACACGGACTGGCAGACCAAAGTAGTGCGCCGCGCACACGGACTGTGGGTCAGACAGCGTGGTCATCAACACCGTGGCCCCGCATGGGACTGTCCTCTCTCCTTCATCTTCACCATCTACACCGACAGACCTCAACTACCAACAGAGTCGCCACGTCAGAAGTTTTCTGAAGGACGTCTGCTGTGGTGATGTATCAGCGAGGGTCACCGTAGTCTCTGAGTCCCAGCGCGGTGGGGGGGGACTTTTCACATGGAGTGAGCTGAACATCTCCAGCTCAATCGTGACCACGAACCAATTAGCTGTTCGGTGGATCATGAGAACCAAGCAGCAGTGAGCCCGTTCTGCCTGGGTCAAGTGTGGACATGTGGAGTCCACCAAATACTGGAGTGTGCATCTTAGACAATAACGGGACTGTGCCAAGAACACTCAAGCCCTCCTTAATGAAGGGCCAATCCGTCGCTAGTGCTGAGGAGTCTGAGGTCCAATTCAAACATCGCAGGAAGATGCGGAGGATGTTTTCAATGAGTCTGTCGGTGGCCAGTGCTATCCTTTTGCTCGTGTTCTGCAGCTGGCGCAGCAGGCCGAGGTAAACATCGTGACGCTCTCACCTCCTAGCCTCCTCATCTCATATCCTTAGGCATTCGTACTACATCTTGCTGCTCTCTCCCATTTTTCTCGACGGTTCGGGGGGTGACTGGACCCGCGGGGGGGTGGGGCAGAGAGGAGAAACGCTGTCCAACGACGGCCAGCTGGTGCAATTCCTCACACCCACTCCATGACTTGCGCGCTCAATCACAGACACTTGCAGTGAAACGCTTCTCCCAAATGCCCACAGACGCCACAGACGGCAGGCCGGCCGGTGGCCATCAACGGTTAGAACTCCCCCCTCTAATTGTCCGAC
>NC_045752.1:24388878-24389377 GCF_008692095.1 Etheostoma spectabile
CCGACACACAGACACTTAGAGGGGTTGAAACTGGACATTATTATCTGTTTTGTGCAATTACACTGACTTGCAATGTGTGCAATACTCAACTGCTACTATTATTATTATTATATATTTATTCTTTCACCATTATACACCCTAATTATGTTATTTATGTAAATACTGTCTAATATACTTTAACTATGTAAATATCCAAACTCCTTATTTTCTTTATTTCTTTTTTAATTTCTTATACTTTTGACTATCTGAGCAATTGTAACACAGAGTTTCCCTTCGGGGATCAATAAAGTATTTCTGATTCTGATTCTGATTAGGAACACCTGTTTGATTTCTCAATAATGCAATTATCTAATCAACCAATCAAATTGCAGTTGCTTCAATGCATTTAGGGGTGTTGTCCTGGTCAAGACAATCTCCTGAACTCCAAGGGCAACAACAGCAGAAGACCCCACCGGGTCATGTACCCCTGACTGCGGACTTCCGGTTGAGGCAGCGCCAT
>NC_045752.1:24389387-24391555 GCF_008692095.1 Etheostoma spectabile
GGGTTTGTGAGCTCCACACCTGAACCATTTCATTTATGATACGGCTCTTATAAAATTACACGATATAGCTTTGCACAAGCTGTTGTGTATATATTAGACAACATCAACCTTTCAGGCATGCCAAAAAAATCTCAAGTCAACAAGTTCGGACAAGACGCGAGGGCCTCTGAAGCGGAAGCCAGCTCAGCTAGCCTAGCTTGCTCAACCTCAACAATGACGACTGCGGCGGGCAACCAGAATGCCATTATGGAGGAATTACAGTCAATGAGGCAAGAATTGTTGAAGAAAATGGACGAAAAGGCTATTGAAATCCAAACGGAGCTGCGCAATGTCACAGATAAGCTCGATAAAAGACTGGACAAACTTGAGAGTCACACGTCTGAGCTAGAAAACGGAGTGACCGCTAATGCTAATTCTATTGCGACTATGGAGTCCGACTTGTCTGGGATGAAAAAAGAACTCTCCCTGCTCAGAGCCCGGTGTGAGGATCTGGAGGCCAGATCTCGGCGTTGTAACGTCCGCATCACCGGAGTGAAAGAGGGGCGCGAGCAAGGGAAACATCCGTCAGTTTATGTAGCTGGTATGCTGAAAGAAGCCCTTGGACTGGACAAGTTGCCGACTCTGGATAGAGTGCATCGGACCCTCCGCACAAAGCCAGTACAAGATGACTTGCCACCAAGGGCGTTTGTTGTTAAATGTCACTACTTCACAGAAAAAGACTTACTTCTCAAAAAAGCAGCAGAGGCTGGAGTGATAACAACCGCTGATGGTGACACTATCCGCGTCCTGCCGGACTTCACCCAAGCTGTGAGTAAACAACGCGCCGCTTTTACCAAAGTAAGGAAACTGCTTCGCAGCTGTGCGGGAGTCCGCTACGGCCTCAGATACCCAGCGACGTTGAGGATACTACGGCGGATGGAGGATCGAAACGACCTTCAAGGATCCAAAGCGTGCGAAGGAGTTTGTTCTGAAGGAGTTGCTGAGCGCTGAACCGTACCATTAAGCATGACCGTTCGCAAGGGAGCATGGCCTGGAGTTATCAGGACTGGACGGTGCTGTCGCAGGACAATAACAAACATTGGTGCTGAATAATGAGATCTTGCAGGTAGTGCGTGCGTATATTGAGCCTTATAGTGCGTTTTCTTTATAAAAGAGACATACCACAATGTCTAATTTTGAATTCTAAGTTTTGGCTTCTCTGACACTCGCAATTATTTTTTCTTTTTCTTTTTCTTTTTTGGAGCCTTGTGATGCTATATTGGAATGGGTCACTACTGCTGTAGAAATTGAATCGTTGCGTTTAATTACCGTTTGTAATTGGGTTCTGGTGTGGGCTAACATGGTAAGCATTTATTAGTTTGGATAGTGAGGAGATACACTGTGAGAACTGGAAGTATAGCGGCCTCCTTTTGAGGCTAATTTTTATTTTATTTTTTTTCCCTTTTTTGCCGTTCTATTATAGGTGCTTTGTTAATTTTGTGCTCATTATTCCCCCCTCTCCTGCCCCTTGTCCTTTTTTTTTCCCCTGTTCCCCTCATGGGCTACATGTTGGATGCCTCTTTTGTTGAGTCTCGTCTATGACCTCTGCAAATACTAAGATACTAACCAACACCACTTTGGTGTGCTGGAATGTCAGGGGATTAAACCATCCGGTGAAACGTAACAAAGTATTCTCTCATCTTCAGAAATTGCAAAGTCGCATTGTTTATTTGCAAGAAACCAATTTGTTAAATAAAGATCAGTGCAGACTCTGCAGAGGTGGCTTTACACAATATTTTCATTCGGATTTCAACAGTAAGAGCAGGGGAGCAGCTATTTTAATACATAAAGATGTACAATATGAAGAGTCTAAAACGATTAGGGATAAAAATGGCAGGTATGTCATCACACAAGGCAAATTATTTAATAGGCCTGTTGTTCTTGCTAATGTCTATGCCCCTAACTGGGATAATGTGGATTTTTTTAGTAATCTTTTTTCCCTCTTACCAGATCTTGAATCGCACAATTTAATACTAGGTGGGGACTTGAATTGCACTTTGAACCCAACATTGGATCGTTCCAGCCCGAGAGTTGCCTCGCTTAGTAACTCAGCCCGTTGTATTAATACGTTTATTGAAACATACGGAATGGTGGACCCCTGGAGATTCAAATATCCATCATCCAAACAG
>NC_045752.1:24391565-24391696 GCF_008692095.1 Etheostoma spectabile
TCTCCCAAGTACACCAAACCTATTCCAGGATTGACTACTTTCTGATTGATGAGAGACTCTTGCCCATGGTTACCCAGGTAGATTATGGCAGCATTGTAATATCAGACCATTCCCCAGTCACTCTGCGGTTA
>NC_045752.1:24391706-24392370 GCF_008692095.1 Etheostoma spectabile
AAGACAAATCTCCCACCTTTTCGTGGCGGCTTAATCCCAGACTGCTGTCTGAACAAAGGTTCGTCGACTTCATCAACGCACAAATAGATATTTTCATTGAGCTAAATGAGTCGCCTGAGATAAGTAATGCTATACTTTGGGAAAGTCTAAAAGCATATCTGAGAGGTCAAGTGATATCTTACGTTGCTGGTGAAAACAAAAGGAGGGCTAAACGGACCTCAGAGCTTATTGAACGAATTAAAACCGTAGATCAACAACATTCAGCTTCACCTTCTGTTGACTTATACAGAGAAAGAATCCTACTTCAAACAGAATTTGATTCAATTACTAATACCAAAGCCATAGACATGCACCTGAGGTCACGTCTCACCTATTATGAGTCTGGGGATCGTGCCGGCAAAATGTTGTCCCATCAACTTAAACAGGCAGCATCTGCAGGTTTCATTACAGCGATAAAGGATGAGCATGGTAACATACTTACTAACCAAAATGAGATTAATACTCAGTTTAAGTCATTTTATGAGAATTTGTATACTTCTGAAGCTGGTGACACTGCTTTGATTGAAGACTTTTTCAGTAATCTGACTATACCCATGCTAGATGACTCGGACAAGTCTAAATTGGAGGGTACTATCACCATATCAGAAATAACTCAGGCTGTCAC
>NC_045752.1:24392380-24393162 GCF_008692095.1 Etheostoma spectabile
CCTGGCCCAGATGGGTTTCCCATAGAGTTTTTTAAAAAATTCGCACCAAAATTAGTCCCTTTACTGCTGAGAGTTTTTAGGGAGATATTAGATAAAAAGGCCCTACCTGCGACTATGACGCAAGCAATTATCTCACTGATACTTAAAAAATCTAAAGACCCTTTGCACTGTGAGTCATATCGTCCAATTAGTTTGCTATGTTGTGATTATAAGATTTTGGCAAAGGTCCTTGCTGGCAGGCTCGAAGATGTTCTTCCCAAACTTATCCACCCGGACCAGACGGGCTTTGTTAGGGGCAGACAGATATCCAGTAATTTACGACGTCTCTTTAAAGTAATCTATCAGCGCATGAGTTGAACGAAGTAGCCCAAAAGGCATTCGACAGAATTGAATATGACTTTCTGTTTACTACACTCAAAAAATTTGGATTCGGACCAGTTTTCTGTACTTGGATCACCATTTTGTACACAGCACCACATGCGTTGGTGCGAAACAAATAAGTCACTTCTGTTTCTTTGCCTCGTTCCACGTGGTACCCGAAAAGATGTCCCCTCCCCCCTTTTGTTTGATATCGCTATTGAAACCTCGTGGGCAACTTCGCATGAGGACTCGTAATTTAATGTGTGCAGAGCAGGGGACGTCGAAACAAATTGTCCCTTTATGCTGCCTCCTCCTTTTCCTGTCTAAACCCAATATTACAATACCTATTGCTCTAAACCTAACCGGAAAATTTGGGCAGGTTTCTGGTTATAGATTGAATCTATCAAAAAGTGTTTTATTCC
>NC_045752.1:24395057-24395449 GCF_008692095.1 Etheostoma spectabile
AATGCAGCGATTTAAACATAATGAACTTAATCTTTGGTTTTACTAATTATGAAATACAGTATTGACAATAGCGATGAGCCAGATACTCGGCTGAAACGAGTATCCGGTACGGATAAAGCACTTTTGCAGAGTAAAAGTATTATACGAGTCAATATCTGTACTCGGATTGAATAAAACTCCTCATTTGGTAGCAGACTGTATCTGCGTCCTGTGATAGACTAGTCACAGCGCCCCCTCCCCTACACAATTCTGTGATAGGCTAGTCACAGCACCCCTCCCCTACAGTATTCTGTGATAGTCTAGTCCCATATGGAAGCAAATAAGAGACATAAGTCTTTGAATTTCAACAGCCACTGAATACTTAATATTGAAATATTTTATTTTGAAAATGA
>NC_045752.1:24395459-24395800 GCF_008692095.1 Etheostoma spectabile
TCTGAATTTATTTGTTCTGAATTCACCTCTTTGAAATTTAAAATTCTTGGTCTCCATTTTAAAAACCTGAATTTCAATACATATTTTTCAATGATCATACATTCAGAAAAAAAATACAACTTGCAAAATTTCAGAATAAATAGATTCAAGTTGGTCAAATTCGATTGTTGAAATTCAGACTGAAAAAATTCAACATCAGTCAAATTCGACTGCTGAAATTCAGATCGAAAAATTCAAGTTAAATATTCACACAGTAACATCCAGGCTATCCAGGCTAGGAGAAGCAATACACATACACTACATACTATCGAACCGACGTCTGGCCTATCAGAACACGGCCT
>NC_045752.1:24395810-24396001 GCF_008692095.1 Etheostoma spectabile
TGACCCAAGATCTCGGTCGGCACGGAGATTGAAGCTGTAAACCGCTGTTAACATGACAGCCAGGGGAAACAACGGTGCTCCGGTAAGTTTGCTGTTTATGTACAACCAAACTCAGGACTCAACACAAGGATGTTAGCTAAATATGTTTAGAACAGATAGCTACGGTTTGTGTGACTCGTGTCTCTCTGTAG
>NC_045752.1:24396011-24397069 GCF_008692095.1 Etheostoma spectabile
CTGCAGGACGACATGTTATAGCTAGCTAGCTAACGTTAGCGCTCAACAGAGATGGGAAGTAACGAAGTACAAATACTTTGTTACCGTACTCAAGTAGATTTTTCAGATATTTTTACTTTACTATTTATTTTTGTGGCGACTCCTTACATTTTAACACGAATATCGGTACTTTCTACTCCTTACATTTTACAAAATAGACTCGTTACTTTAGTTTTGTACGAAAGCTCGTCATGTCGGTGAATAGCGCGGACACGCGCCTACACCGCGAGCGGGCGCGCACCACACAGAGAGAGAAGTGAGAGAAAATAAAAAGTACGGAGCCCCACTGGAGTCAGCTGAGATAAGGATTCATAACAATCCGTGCTCATAAAAAGCGACTAGCTGTCCGGAGGATAATCAGTTGAGATTGTGTTTGTTTGTGTGTGTGTCCTTTAGAACTGTAAGTTGTATAACTTATGTTGTCAGTTCATTTAACTTCTCTGAGCGCACGGTTCCTCAACCGGTACCTGTTTGTCCACAACGTGTTTTCTTTCATGAATTGCAAGCATTAAATCGTCACCAACACGGCCATGCAGCACATCATTAGAAAGCTTAAGGTCTCATGATTCCATCGAGCCCACAGACAAAGCATAAGGTGACTCACAACGGTTATAATCATGTTCTGAAGTAAAGAAAGACCGAAAGATTCGAGTATAAAATGAGCGTGCATCCCTACCTGTCTCCTCGTGTCTTTAATCACAGCGGTGAAAGATCGCCGAAAACGTGGTATTCCTACTTCGTAAACACTCCAAGCTATTAGAATATCCAAGCCTTGTAATCCATAATTATCTGGTCCCCTCACAATCTGGTAGTTTCTGGCCAAGTTTCGACGTAGAGAAATCTAGATAGCTCATTATTTCTCGGTTTTGATTGTGTGTATTTTTTCCCCTGTGCGTCCCTGTGTGTCCCTCCGCACACGCTCGGAATCTGTGGCTTCTGCCCTTTCCACTGATATCTTTTTCCAGCCAATAGCATTAGTCTATCTCAAAATATCCTTCAGACCAGCCAATCAAATCCCA
>NC_045752.1:24397169-24398139 GCF_008692095.1 Etheostoma spectabile
GAGTCGATTGATATCAAACATGGCCAACAAAAACTTTCCCTGAGAGGGTCTCCAGCCCCATTCAAACCAAAAATATTGCCTTTTTCTGGCATTTCACCATTTCATCAAATTATGATTAGTTATTCCTATAAATCTATGTATGTACTTCTTTTAGGTATATGTGTGAGTGATGTAGGTTTTGTATTTCAGAAGTTTTGTATTTAGCACTTTTTTGGCTTTTTTAGAAATTAGAAATGAGACAAACGCACAGACATATCTGTAGAAAAACATTCATATAAAATCCATTTTATAAGTAATTTTCTTCTGGAATATTTCTGTTCTAAGTTGAGACATGTGGCTAGGGTACTATTTTAGTATATAGCAGTTATAATATGCCTACAGTAGTGCTTTTTATTAATTTTTCAGATGATTTACTTGGACGGAAATATATATTCTGTGTTCTAACCTCTGTAGCTCTGTGTCAGTAAGGCCTAGTGTCACAATGCCACTAGAAACAACAAATTGAGAGTGTTAGCTTCACAATGAACTCAGGGTCATCCCAGAGGGCCAAAGCATGTGGAAACTGCAGCATGTTTTAGGGGGTAAAAATGTAGGCGAGAAAATCATATATTTTCAGGTGTATCATAAGAAGTTGCCTGTTTTAATCGTCTGTAGTTCTGGTACATTTAAAGTAAGTTAGCTAGTTTAGTTGTTTGTGTTCTTCACCTGTTACCTAGGTTACACCCCGCTGTTGATTCGTTAGATTCCTAATCATCCTCAGTTTGATCTGAGAGAGATGTTTGAGATAGTAGACTATAAATCAAGAATGACTCTTGGCCAATGTGCTGCATAATTTTAAAATATAGGGAACTTCTTAATTAATATCAGTTAAGTCATTCATATTTTATCATATTTTATTTTATCATAGTTATTTTCTTTCCAGAAGCCAGCTTTAAGCCCACCCACATACATGTAGATTCCTTTAAATGTT
>NC_045752.1:24398149-24398452 GCF_008692095.1 Etheostoma spectabile
TTAAAAAAGAGAAACTGGATCTGTGAATTTTCCCAGAATCACAACTGAAAATCTAATAATATAATAACATATCTTGCCGCTCAATCAGAATCTTGTTAACCTGGAGTCCCAGTCTCTGTCTCAATAATCATATATGTGATGTTGTAGGCCTGTTGGCAGACATCCATTTAAAATATAGCCAATGGCATATAAAGAGCCCTGTTCCATGTCCACTGTAGTTCTTCAGCTTGCACTCTAAAAAATGGTTGGTCATTCACAAGGTTACTTTTACTTTTATACTTTAAGTAAATTTCCAAGCCTGTA
>NC_045752.1:24398462-24412799 GCF_008692095.1 Etheostoma spectabile
TTTACTTGAGTAAAGAAGTTAAATCAGTACTCCTACTTTTACCAGAGTATTTTTTAACACAAGTAGCTGTATTTTTACTTGAGTACGGGAAGTCAGTACTTTTGCCATCTCTGGCGCTCAACGGTGGCCGCCCACTTTTTAACAAAATAAAATTTTGAAAATTGCAAAAATAGACTTCAATGGTCAAAGCCCACAGACAGACAGGGAGCCATCAGTGTAGATGATACGGTTAAAAGGATCAACACATATAATCTAACGTTACAGCGGGATATTTGCTAAAGCTATACACATTAGCTTTAAACATTAACTGTATGGCCATTGCTTTCTTTTTTAAACCTTTTTTCCCTCTCTGTGATGTTATTTTGTATTTATGTCTATTTCTGTTGACAGGGTTATCATGCTGAGCTTTTGCGATCAGCCAGGAACCTAATGTCCTTATTGACCCAATCTGAAAAGGAAGGCAGTGCAGCCAGTTGTGATGTACCTTGCAGCAGTCAGGATATAAGGTTAAATATATATTTTTTTAATCTGTTCACATGGATATTCTTGAACCTGACAATTAAAGACTTTAAATAATGATTATCTTTGGTTACAATACTGCAGGGAACGGAGCCAAATAGGTCAAAATGAGATGTCAGGCAATCTGCCACCAAGGCCTTCTCTTCAGATAGAAATGACAAGTTCAACATTATATTCTGTGGATTAATTGAATCTTATAAAAACTCACTTTGATAGTAATCAAGTTTTACAAGACTCTTATTTCCTACAGGTCTTTTCCAGGTATGTTAACTAAGGGAAAAGGGAAGAGGCGTTTTCCTGCAGTGAATCTTATTCCTGCTAAAAGGCCTAAACCTCTGGAAGTTGCTTTCCACCTTTTGCCAAAACAATATGAAAAAACACCAAAAGAACCAGACCAAATAGTCCACTTGCAGGCAGGACTGGGCCGCAGGTCTGTTCATTTAGATGAGAGTACAACACATGATGAGGTAAGCACATTCCATAGATGTATATATTTATGATAGTTGTACTATAACTATGAGACATTTTGTTAGTAAGTCTTACTCCATTACTTTTTGAGATGTGGCAACCAGGACAACCATTTATTAAAATAGTTTGGAAGAAAGTTTCTTAAATACCTCAAACATAGTCTGAATTAATATATTGGAAAATAATAACCCTTTGGCACAGGTTTTAATTCTGCTTTTTACTGACTGATGTTCTAGTACAATCATTAATTTCAACAGGTCTGCATCCTTTGTAAGGATACGTGCTTATTAATAATGTTTTATAAATCTGCTCTGCTTACAGTTATGTGAGACACATAAGTTGTCAAAGTTGTCTTTCCTCAATTGGAGGCTGTAACTGGAGGCTGGCTGCTTTACAAAGCAGGAGGTATGCACAATTTTGTGTGTGTAAACAGTTTATATCATATGTAAAGCATTTTCTGATTTTCTTTTTCATGTTAACGTTTTCTATAGGAGGATGGGGTTCCCGAAAGCTTTCCATGGTGGGACCTGATCATACTGACTACACAGGCAACATCATAAAGGCTGCAAAGGCTCCACTTTACATAGCTCCAATTCAAGACAAGCTCAAAACAACTCCTTTGCAACTAAGTAATGAAGTATTCAGATGAATGCCTAAGGCAAAGTGCCAAAAGTGTGGAGTAGCCATTCCACTGCAGCTCCTGATGGAACACTTGAAGTCTTGCAACATCATTAATGCGGACAATGATGAAGACAACCTGGTTAATGGGGCGGATGACAGTGAGCAGGGTGAGAGACACTGTAAAAACTAAATAAAGCTTTTTCAGTAGATTTGGCATTCAATAAGGATGGCTGAAAATCCCAATTTTCATTAAGGTTAAATGGTTTTCTTAAAAAATATAAAGCCATGACTAAATTTAAGTGGTTCTTGTTGAAGTCTAATTTTTGAATATCTTTGCTTACTCCATTTTCTCAGCACCAGTTCAGGAGCCCTGTCCTATCTGCATGAAAAGCAAGCAAGCAAGGTTTACATTTGGAACATACCTCCAAGTTATCTGGGCCTTGAATTGGGTGATGGATTCGGTCCAGCTCCCAAAGCTGATTAGGGGTTATATGGCCTTCAGTTCTTATTGGGTGATTGTCCCAGCCACTGCGGAAAGTGTCCAGGGCATCTTGCAGTCGTGGCAAGAACACATAATGGCAACAGAGGAGGTGTGTAGCATTGGCGATGTTGAGGAAGCCTTCTTCTTCAAGGTGGTGGAGAACATCATAGTAGATGTTTGTGACAGCTGCCCACACATCTCTCCAAAGCCTTTTGATTCTGAAAAATTGCTAAGTTAAATAGAAATCTTTAAACTTGATGTAAAAGGAACTGTAATAGCTGGATCTCAAGGCACATTTATATATAAAATATTTACAGTATATTAAACTGATAATGCAAAATCACAGCAGATTCCTGTTAAGAAAATATTTCCAATCACAACAGATGCCCATAATTGGACTTTCTTTCAATGCAGTTTTTTAAAATCTACGTTCTATATTTTTTAGTCATGACTTTTAGTCAAACAAGGTTTAATAGAGTACAATGACAGTGCATTCCATTTAAACAGATGTAATTCCAGACCCATTTCCCAGCAAAAACTTAATTTTTTTGCAGCAAGGAAAAAGTTGTGGAATTTGCACGCTAAGGAGGTTGCTATTCAGTACCCTTTAAGCGGCCGCCGCTTCCACGGGAGATAGGACTTTAACATCACATTCCTTAAATAGTATTTCAATTCAATTCAATTTTATTTATAGTATCAAATCACAACAAGAGTTATCTCAAATATTGAAGCACCAGAACAGGGGATGTCAAACTGACATGGGGGGATTCACAAAATTGGTAAAAAATACCGACAGCGCATTATGCAACATGTACTAAACGATATTGAGTGTATGGCCGCAAAGTAAACGGCAGTGAAAACAGAAAAGACTGAGTTACACTAAACAATGGGACGGGGATGGTTACTCTTAAGGAGCATGGATGGAAGGTGACCTGTGGCAATTTAGGGAGGGCCGTTCCAAATGAGGACCGTACAAAACTAACGCCGACCAGGCGTATTGTAATTTGATAAAATGAGGAATAATGGAAAAATCTAACAAACTCATAATTGGAGTTGTGACCTTTCGAAAGAAATATAGTAATATGCTACATTATTAAGTCAACAAATATTTAATTGAACCTAGGTACCACAAGAACAATTATATGTAAAAAACTGAAGATAGAAAAAAAAAAGAAACCTTGAAAATCAAGTTAATACACGAAGATGAAATGGTTGGCAATATGCTGAAGTGAAGACAAAAAGCGCCTACCACAATACCACAAACCTTGTGTAACAAGGTGTGGTCGACCAATAGCATAATTAGAACTACTCAAGACCACATAATTAGAATAGAGTTGACAAACACTATATAATCCCACGCAGAAACGAAAACAAGTGTGTGGACTGTAAACATGTGAAATGGAAACGTGGGTCCAGTGCTATATCGAAACCATATACCCCATAATATTATGCGAACTTTAAGGAGTAGTGCCGTCTGGAAGATTGGAAGGCGGGGAGTGAATCAGTCTGGGGAAAATGATGCTCATATGGGTATATTCTCAAGCAATTCTATGATCTGGCCTTATAGACCTAGAAGCCACGAAGTGAAGAAGATAACGTGAAAAGTACAACTATAGTGCAACAACTGTTTTAAAAACAAAAAAATCATTCCTTCATTGATTTGTAAAATGTGTTGAGATTGGAATCGGTGTGGTTGTACATTTCATTGTTCTAAAAACTGTAAATTGGTTACTTCAAACATTCTTTTACGAAACCCTCGCCGGGGAGCTAAGACTATGTAGATTTAGATGCAAAATAACACAATAATGAAATGGGGTTGGCTAGTTATGTACATTTACAAGGTAAGGCGAGTTCTGGGTGCTAATTAGGTTCCTGTATCTTGTAATGGCCGAAAACGCAAAAGAAATGTGGTAGTCAACTAAAAGATTCTAGAGATCAGATCCTCGGGCAAAAGACCAAACTGCTATAATAATAAATACCCACTAGATGCCAAGAGACCTGAAATATGCCTGGGGACGAGGTTAACCACCACTGTGCAGGTATGGAGAAGGCCAAACAATATACGTAAAAAGCCGACGGGGAACCAAAATGCAGAGGTGGCAGAAAAGTGTGTCATTGCGAGGAAAAACCCGGGGGTGTATATACGCCCAATAGGAGGATGAAAGATAGGGGTAAAATAGCTCCCGAATAAGGATGCCTGTACAGTTGAGGGTAAAAGTTGTTTTCTCAAACCGGATAGTCCGAAAACAGTTACAATGGACAAAAGTGAGTCTCATACAACGTAAGGAGAGGCGGTGGGGTGCCGTGGGAATGACTCTCCTCAGCCATGGGACTACAGTCTAAAAAAACAACATAATGAACTGGACTAAGTTTCTTAGTACGGGTCCTACAACAAATCGGAGATCGCTTGCTATGTTTGATATACAAGGTCAAAATTGTGAACCACCGGTGTTGGTTGTCAGCTTGTGGTCGTGATGTGAGTAATTACCGGGCTGAGGTAGCTCTCAGATGGGCAAAAAGCTCCGCGGGAAAGAAAAAGCGTTTGGGATGGGTCATAGTGGGGCACTTTTACATCATTAAGCAATGTGTGCGTCGGTATGGAGGGCTAAGCTGTCCATTGCGTAAAGGCATAGGAGCTGAAAGTTACTCGGAAATCGGCAACGGACGGCACCGACCGAAAACACAGCCTAGACGGGAAAAGAAGACTGGAGCAGACCTACAGGGGGTGACAAGAGCTGGACCCCCGATGAACACAAAAAAATCACCTGTGCGCGGGAAGTCGTGAAAAAGCGCCACCTAAAAAAAACACGCTAAAAAATCAGATCAACCGATCGGTGACGCCAAGCCACTTAGTCCAATTTCAAAAGTTTCGCTGTGAACTATGGGAAATAACCTAATTAGATTCAGTCATCACAAAAAATTTGCCACGTCGAAACTCTCGAGGCAGCCGTAAAGAAGATGCCACCACCCGAGGTAGGGTACGGAGCGTGCTGTGGGACAGGGAAGGGGGTCTGGCTCAATGTATCCCCGAAAATAAAAAATTCGTGAAGCAATGGGCATGGAGCACCAGAACGTATCTCTATGGTTAATAATCTGCGGCCAAGTCTTTAGAAAAACACAGTTACTCACGCATTCACATCGTCGGCCTCAAGCAAAAAACTAATGGAGGTGGACGTCGGGATGAAGATAAAACCGTACCCCTAACACGGGGTGACCTACCTAAAAAAAAAAAAACACGTGTAGGCCGAACTGCAAGAGAGCCAAGAACGGCACCGATCAATCAGCTAATAAAGGGGATTCAAGCGGCAAAAACAAACACAAACGTCAGGAAAGAGAACCGACTCACGTTCATGCGACAGAAAAATCAAATAAGGAACGCAGACAGGGGGAGCGTTAGTCACGCTAGTTGTTTGGATCTATCCTATCGTTCATAAAGATCCAATGAGTAGACAAAAGTCGATAGATAATAGTCCGTTCAAATGAAATCCACCATAGTATTTGACAAATTTCCAACACAAATAAGAGGTGGAAGCTACTGGGCAACTGGGAGGGGAAAAGCAGGAGTCCTGGGACAAGCTCAGGGGACGAGAACGAAAGCTAAATAAGAGCGATGAGAACGGAGGAACAACAAAATAAAGGGTAACTCGATCACGCGGAGGAAAGCGCTAACAAGCGAACGAAGCCAAAGTAACCCGAAAAAATTTTGAAAGATTTGTGTGCCGGACGAGTAGCACATTAACATTGGTTCCGGCTCAGGGGGGGCTCCAAAACTCACACAAAAGAGCCATGAATTCAGTGCGGGTCATACAATCTAGATCCAGGAAGGGTGTGTAATAAGGGATCCAAACGTGCTGTAGCGTCGCATGTATGAGGATGCCCTCGGGCGGTGTAGAAAATAGTGAATACATTTTACTGGGATGAACAGAGAAATGAACTAAACTATAATTTAGAAAATTATAGTGTCGTGTAACCTGGGTGCCTGGGAAATGTAATCCTGCGACCTGATTCGCGTGCGAGGTTTTCGCACTTGCGGGAGAGGGCGCAGCGTAACAAATGAACGAGGTGGTGGGCCAAAAGACAGAATAGCCGGGTTTGTAGGGCCACATGTTCTCTCACGTGTATCCGTCCTCCTCAGGCAATCAAATGTAGAAAGCGGGGAAAAGGCAATCTTGGGCGGCGAGGATAAAGGAAAGCGAAAAAGGCGAACAATCAGAACCGGGTACAAAATTAAGAGGAGCAGTTAATTGATACACGCTCAGTTACTGGCCTATGACTTCGGTAACATAAAATAGTCGGTGTACAAAACTAAGCGTTCGTGATAGAGCACTGCACTAAATCCCTAGACAATAGTAAACCAAAGGGGAAACAAGGTCGTATTTACGAGGGCCTATCACGGAGTCACTGCCAATGACTTGTGGAATATAAATCTTTAGTGATGCCTGTCGTGGTGAATATTTGATAGGTGGAAATGTAGCACAAGGAATCACACAGTAAACACTGTTCAGATGCACCGAACAGGCCTGGGATAATATGATAGCTAATAACAAGTGGGGCAAGCTTTGTACTCTTCCGTACTTACCTTTACGCACTACCCAGTGTTTTTTAGTGGTGGAGATTCAGGTCACACTACAGTCTAATTTTAAAGATAACTAAACTTTTTTAAAGGGAGCATTTTGTGTTTGGCATGAGGAGGTAATTTGGGTCCAAACGCTAAAACCAGCTGAATATGGGCTGTTGGAAAGCAATTGAATAATACAAATAGAAGAGAAAATAAAAAAAAGGCTTTAAATGAGGGACTGGATTGCATGATGGGTTCAGTTTGGATCAAAATGGGAAGGAGTGGAGGAAAACAAAACTCCTAATCCTTAATAATAAAGACGACACAAAAAGAAAAATAGAGTGCTAATTTACAATATTTGAACAATAAATAAAAATTCATCAGGGGAACTGGTAATAACATATGACATGATAAAAACAATAATAAACTAAATCCGCCACAGAGGTTAAAGTGGATGTGTAGAAATAATAGGTTGTGTTTGAAGGCCAAATGAGTGGGCCTAAATTAAAACCAAAATCTAGACACGGCTCAAGGGAGGTGGGGTGGGTATATCTGAACTATGTAAGGGTGGAGTCAATAAAAAATTTATAGAGGTAAAAATGTTTAACAGGATACAGTAAAGAGCATAAGTAAAATGAAGCTTCTATCCAACTGTTGAACAGAACTCACTAAGACAGACCTGGCGGCAGGGTGTGATAAAATAACGCTATGTCCACTTTTGGTTAGTTGCTTTATGGATTACTGTTTGACAGACCAATGTTTGGTTTTTATATTACTTTTGTCTACGGAACGATGTGGAATTTGGTTTAGGTCTTGTGTGGGATGGGGAAACAGCCTTGACACTTTCTAAATTTCAGAAGTTTCGCCATCTTATGACCCACATATTAGCAGTAAAAAAGGGTTAAGGAGGTATGATCAAAAAATCATAATCTGATTATAACATTTTATTCACTCAGTGGATCCACTAATAGTCTTTAATTTGGCATTCCACCTTACAACAACCTATGTCGATACATATTTACAGTATACATCTAATTAAATTACAGTAATAAAAATTTGGATGCTCAAAAGCTGAACAGCTTTGTGTGGGATAATAATAGAGGGTTTAAAAAGAAAAAGAACAAATAACCTGCATACAGCACTGATGCAAAAAATGCCAAGAAAAGTTGTTTCTTGTGTGCAATATGTGCGAGTGTGTGATGTACTAAATAAGTGCAGCTTTTGAAAAAAAAAAATATCGAGCATGCTCCGAAAAAAGAAAAATTTAATGTGATTATATCAGTCTAAAAAAAGTTGTTTTCTTTACTGGTTTCCTTTTATAATCTTAATAATGTTGTTTAAACTGCTACAAAAAAAATCACACTGTTATTGTGAGCCACATAGGAGGCCATCAGTTTCGGACAACACTACATACTTGTTTCATTGTAGTATTGATCAAAAATAAATAATCACAACATTTACCATTACATTCATAAACTACTAAGTACGCCTCGTTACAGCATGACAGAGTTTATTTTGCTGACAAAACAAAGGAGCCAAAAGAAAAAATGGAATACTTATGGTCTCCAACTCAAGTTTGTGGTGAGCAAAAAATTTCGAGACGCATCCCAAAAAAAGAGTTCAATCATACAAGTAAAAAGCAAACAGATTAATCAAAAGGGATAACATCTCATTTTATCTGGTGTTGATCACACACCGACTTCTAAGTACAGTTGACGTGTGAACCATTTGGCAAACTAATAAAACTGATCAGTCATCGGAAAACCAGTTGCCTAACTACAAGCTGTAGTAGATTCAACTTCAAATAAACCCTAATTTTTTCTCAAGAAAAAGGCTGACAGTGAAACAACAACGTATTAAAAATAATATTAGAAAACAAAACACAAGTGGACAGTAAAAGAACAGTTACATAAATGCATTAATGAATTAGTGAAAATAGTTTAATGTACATTAACCATCTTTCGGCCGCAATAGCTGTCAATGGAGATTAAAACACAATGAAGCCAAACCACAGGTAAGCATCTTTAACAACTTTCAATGCGTCACTATTTGAAACATTTGCCATAATGTCTTGGATGACTAACTGCTGTATACACCATAAGCTTAAACAAGAACGGAATCTGCCAATTAATATCTCCCATCGTTTAAGGTTGAACCTTAACAGAAGAAACTCAACTTAAAAGGTGTGTTCACCTGGGTAATATTCAACAACACGCAAACAATAAAACGTGGTTGAAAACCATTAAGGGTGCAACTACTAAAAACGTACTGAAAAAGAACCACAAAATGAAAAATCGGTGTGTGTGTGTGTGGTGCGTAGTGGCGAGCAGTTGTGTGAGCTAGTCTAACCCTCTCTTCGCTCTGCACAAAAATCCCCCTCCGCGTCGTCGTTCCGCTCATCTGTCTCTAGGCTAGCGCTAGGCATTCCCTTACAAGGCGGGGCGGCCAGCTTGGCATTTGCCACTTACAAACGCCAACATGCTGAGTTCTTGGCCATTCCGGTCGGCACTGTCCAGGGGCACACAGACTAGAACGGCACCGATAGCTTTGACTGACGCTCACAAAACACACACAGTTCTCTTCTTACCGCTGCTGATGGTGAGGCTTCTGTGTAGCGCCTTGGGATGGAAAGCTCAGCGAGCTCGGACAGAGAGGCTCTCCATGACGTCCAGGCATCTTCCATGGCTAAAGGTAAGGGCGCGTCCCAGTCACCGTTCTCTGCTGTGAGCTCTCGCAGGATGGCCTTGCCTTGGACCGTGACGGGCGCGACAAATCCAAGTGGGTCGTAGAGGCTATTGATTGTTGACAAGACACCAAGCCGGGTGTAGGGCTTGGTTACGCTGGAGACATTAAAAAGGAAACAGTCTGTCTTGAGATTCCAGTCCAGCCCGAGGCTGCGTTGCAATGGCAGCGCGTCTGCGTCGAGGTCAAGGTCTTTGAGATCACTCGCGTGGTCACTGGATGGAAAAGCGTCCATGACCTCTTTGTTGTTCGCTGCAATCTTGTGAAGTCTCAGATTTGACTTGGACAGCACATCCTGTGTCCGTTTTAGCAGGCTGATAGCAGCTTGACCTGTGGCAAGGACTTCAGCCAATCGTCGGGACTGAACAAGTGAGCAATGACGACATCTGTCGATTGGAACTGTTGCCTTGAACACTTGTTAGCCGTGAATAGCCACTGCGGGTGAAGGGCTGTTGCCGAAAACGTGGACGTTCATGCGGTAATCCACGATGGCTTTGGAGAGGTCATTGTTCTGGAACCAAAGGAAACGTAAGAAGTTACGGTCTTTTTCTCTTACCAGGAAGCAATAGAACATCTGTTCTATGTCGGCTGTGATGGCGATGGCCTCTCTTCTGAACCGGATCAGCACCCCCAGTAGTGTGTTATTCAGGTCAGGTCCCGTCAACAGCACGTTGTTGAGTGATATGCCGTCATATTGGGCACTGGAATCGAACACAACACGGATTTTCTTAGGTTTCTTAGGATGATACACTCCGAACGTTGGTAGGTACCACCTTTCTTCATCAGGGGTGAGAGGGGGTGCCAACTCTGCATGGCCGTTCCGAAACATATTGTCCATGAAGGCGAGAAAGTGGTCTCTCATCCCAGGTTCTTCTCAAAGTTCCGCTTAAGAGACAGAGACGTCTCAGCGCCTGTGGCCGTTGTCAGGGAGCCGTGGACGTGCTCTTGAAAGGTATGGAGCCACCCACTGTTGTTTGATCTTTTTGTAGTCCTTCATCCATTATCTCCATGAACGATGAATCTTGAATGGAGGGAGCTACCTGGTTGTCATCCCTAGTCCGCTTGAACACCGTGCATCCGAGGTGGTCGTTTTCGCAGATAGGCTGGTCCTCAAGATACGCTGGAGGTTCACTAGTGGCCTGGGTGTCGCTGAACCTCTCCTTCACATGGAACACGTTGGGGCACGCATCAAAGAGAGTTGGCCGCCACAGCTCTGTGATGTTCGTGTGGAACGTGCTAATTGTCAGTGGTCTGTGAACATTACCTAGACACACATTTCCAACAATGACCCACCCCAGGTCTAACTTCTGTGCGTAAGGTAGGTTGTGAGGGCCATTCACCTGTTTGCGGACTTTATGCACTCTGATAATGTCCCGTCCTAAGAGAAGCACAATTGGGGCTTGTGGGTCAATGTCTGGGATGAGGTGAGCCACTGACCTTAGATGACCATGATGTAAAGCTACTTCGGGGGTTGGAATCTCCTCTCTGTTGTTCGGTATGTCGTTACATTCTATGAGGCTTGGCAACGGGATGCGAACGGTTCCATCCAGAGACTCCACTTCATAGCCACTGGCCCTCCTGCCTGTTGATTGCTTCACTCCGGCACATGTCCTCAGTGTGTAAGGAGCGCTTGGACTTTGGTCGTTGAACATGTCGAAGAACTGTGAGCGAACCAGCGACCTGTTGCTCTGCTCGTTCATGATTGCATACAGTTTCACAGCTTTTCCTCTGTGGCCAGCTGGAAACACTTTGATGAGGCATATTTTCGAGCAGGAGCGGTCTGTGAGTTCCCCTCCGCAGACTTTTGGGCATTTGTTGGTGACCTGAGACTGTGATGAAGCTGCATCCTCCTCCCCGCCGTACTCAGAAGCAGGGTCAGCCTCCTGCTGCCAGGGTGCGGGTCCAGGGTGAAGCGCTGTGTTGTGCCTATCGCTCTTACATTCAAAACACTGGACATTGAGTTTGCAATTCTTTGCTATGTGAGACGAGGAAGAAAGACATTTGAAGCACACACTGTTTTCTTTGAGGAGTGTTTTGCGCTCGTCAATGGACTTCTCCCTGAATGCTCGACACTTACGGAGAGGATGTGGCTTTTTATGCAACAGACACAGTTTGTCGCCGTCGTCGGATTTTGTAGGAGGCTCACCCATGTCAGACGTGGCTCTGGGTGACACCTCTGTCATGTGGACGGAGACTTCCCGTGGTCTGTTCGGTTTCCAAGCTGTCTTCTCTGTCCTGAGGGCCGTGTCTGTACTGTCGATGAGGCTGAAGCTTGGATCATTTGCAATGCAAGCCTGCTGGCTGACAAAATCGACAAAGAAGCCGAAGGGAGGGTAGTTCACCTGGTTTTGACGCTTGTAGGCTGCACCAGCAATCACCCACTTGTCCTGGAGACGAGACGGGAGTTTCTGTACAATAGGGTTGACGCCTCTTGCCGTGTCAAGGAAAGCCAGGCCTGGTAGGTCTCCTTCAGCCTTGGCGGCCTGCAGTTCCATCAGTAGATCACTCAGCTTTGTCAGCCTAGGTCCATCTCGGTTTATTATTTTCGGAAAGCTGTCAATGCGTTTGAAAGAGCATTTCTATTGCTTCAGCTGGCCTATGTTAGCTCGAGCCTTTCCATGCCATGGCCAGTCCTGCTTCTAGCCGTTGATTTGTATTGCTCTTTCTGCTCAATATGCTCTGCTGACTCCTTTCCGAGCCACTTTAGGAAAGATCCTCTCCTCACTCTGTGTCAGTTTAGGCCCTAATGGCAGTCAAAAAAGAACGCCTCCATGCTCTGTAGTTTTGGGTTTTGTCATTGAATTGAAGCAACCTGTAGCCACAAGCTCGCGGCGGGCTAGATACCTGACAAAGTCATTTACTTGTGACGTGCCATCATTGTAGTCTGGCGGTATGGTATGCGTGCATGAGGAAAATGGTGTCGTGATTTTGTGGTCTAAGTGTGTGTAGGAGAAGCACTGTGACTGACTTCAGCTTTAATGGTGGAGTGTGACACTTGTGAGTAGGAACCGCACTGTCTTTGCTTGTGTGTCAACATTTTCCATGACTCAATTCTGAATCCCTTTCTTTTAGTTGATCAAGCACATACTGCTTTGTGCGTTGCGAGGCTTCTAAAGGAACAGAGTCTATGTTCAGGTTACAACTATGTCTCTCACTCTTTACATCAGCAGCAGCTTCAAGTGCCTCTGCTTCGGCAACGGCTGCTGCAACCTCTTTTTTATGTTTTAGCATTTGTATAGACACTTCCAATTTAGCTTGTTGTAGCCTCAGATTAGCTTCCTCTTCAGCAAAACATAGACGTGCCTTTGCTGCTTCGGCTCTAGCCCTAGCTCTGACTGCTGCAGACCCAGCTGAGGATGAACTGGATCTCACTGAACACCATACTTGTGAGCGTGTCCTTAGCGACGCGCTGTGTGGGCTCTCCTGTGTCGCTGTACTTCCAAGTGAACTCTCCTCTGTAGCCTGTAGCTCCGTGGCGCGCGCTGCTCCCGTAGCACTTGACTGTAGAGAACGGTCCGTTGAACGTGACGACGACATGTCCTAGCTTCCACTTCTCTGCTTTATCTTGTTTGCTTGATAGCATCGTCGTTTCACTGTGCCATCCTTGATATGTCTGCTAATCCTGACGGCCAGCTAAACACTTTCCCCACACCAGACTCTGAAGATTATTCTAGTTCCACAGGTTATTTGCGTTCGAGAAAAGGTGAAACTGCAACATACAGAAAAGGCAGAGACAAATTAGCGCCATGCTATCCACCTCGTTTTCACATGAATAAGCGTTACAAACATCAATCACTTTAAAATGAAGACACCTCTACACATATCAGAAAACGAGCATACTACCGACGATGCTATTCCAAGCACAAGATGTTAAGAGATGTAATAGCGTATGCATGAAGCTAACACACTGAACCAATCGCTAAAAATGAACGTTGAGTTGTTGAGCGTTTACTTCCTGACTACGGGTCACGACATAGGACATTTACAACAGCGCGATCTCGTATGAACATGACCAATACAGTATAGGAATCCCCGTTGACAGTTAAAAGTAAAGCACATTTAACTTCTTAAACTTAATAACATTTTCCTACTCGTAACAAAACACTCACTCTCTCATAGCCACCTCCGCTAGACAGTGTGATGATCATGTCTCTCTCTCTCTCTCTCTCTCTCATAGCCACCTCCGCTAGACAGTGGGATGGTCATGTCTCCTCTCTCTCTCTCTCTCTCATAGCCACCTCCGCTAGACAGTGGGATGGTCATGTCTCTCTCTCTCTCTTCTCATGGCCACCTCCGCTAGACAGTGGGATGGTCATGTGTCTCTCTCTCTCTCTCTCTCATAGCCACCTCCGCTAGACAGTGGGATGGCCATGTCTCTCTCTCTCACTCTCTCATAGCCACCTCCGCTAGACAGTGGGATGGTCATGTCTCTCTCTCTCTCTCTCTTTTAGACTGCTGGGGGACTTCCTTTGACACACTGAGCTCCTCTCTCTCTACTTTCTATCTTTCCATTTGTGTGCATCCATGTCCCAGAAATGCTTGTTACTAACCTACCTCCGGGGAGTCCTTATGTTCTTTTCCCCCCCATTTTTCCTCGGTCGGGAGGCGCCAAAAATCAGGGTACAGCTGTCCATGGTCCCGCTACATGTCCTGCGATGCCATGTTACATCCTACTACGCTCTGCGGTGCCCAGCTACGTCCTGCTGTGCGTTGTACGCCCACGTGCCCTGCTATGCTACAAAGAACTACTACAAACAAACTCTTCATTCTAATCCCAACCGGTCGTCAGACACCCTCCAAAGAGCCTGGGTCTGACCGGGTTTCTGCCTAAAGGAAGTTTTTCCTTGCTACTGTCGCACTGTTGCTTGCTCTGAAGGAAACTACTGGAACTGTTGGGTCCTTGTTGATTCTGGAGTGTGGTCTAGACCTGCTCTATCTGTAAAGTGTC
>NC_045752.1:24412899-24436187 GCF_008692095.1 Etheostoma spectabile
GTTTTGGGTTTTTAGTGCTTCTACGGGGAAAGGGGGCATCTTGGCTAATTTGCTTTAGCTCAATCACTGTAGGACAGGCTTGAGCTATTGGTAGGCCACGCTCACGCAGAAAATTTAAAATATGGCAATAGCCACTATGTCTACAAAAATGTATAGTCCGGTGTTTTGAGTGTCCAAGAGCCGCTGCTCATAGTTTCTCAGAGGGGAAAAAAACACGATTATCAGCAAAAATATCAGCAAAAATAGCAAGCAGAAACAGGAGCAAGCAGCAAAGCGTCTGCCACTGTAAAAAGCAGGAAGCAGTTTTGTTAAAAGGCCCATTAAAGGCAGTAAGTTAAAGGCTATATTGACACTTTTCAGTCTGTTTAAAGGCATATTCTTCTCTTTTCAGGCTACTCTAAAAAGGAATCCTGACGTTTTTCCGCTTCATTCCAAGTCCGGTGGGAGAAATAACCCCATCCAGGTTTCTCTCAGGGGAATTCAGAGCATTCTGATGTACGGTTTTAATTTAAGGCCTTAAAACTAGTCTTAAATTTATACTTTTTCAGGCTGTTAAAGGCATATTGACAAATTTTTCAGGCTGTTAAAGGCATATTCTTCTCTTTTCAGGCTACTCTAAAAAGGGAAACCTGACTTATTCCAGCTTCATTCCAAGTCTGGGGGAGACACACCTATCCCGGGGTTTCTCTCAGGTAATTTCAAAGCATTCTGATTTGGGTTTTAATATTAAGGCCTTTAAACCAAGTCTATACTGACACTTTTTCAGGCTTTTAAAGGCTAATTGACCCTTTTTTCAGGCTGTTAAAGGCATATTCTTCTCTTTTTAGGCTACTCTTGAAAGGAACCTGACGTTATTCCAGCTCCATTCAAGTCTGGGGGAGAAATCACCTATCAGTGTTTATCAGGTTTTTTCAGAGCATTCTGATGTACGGTTTTAATATTAAGGCCTTAAAACCAAGGCTATATTGACACTTTTTCAGGCTTTTAAAAACCTATATTGACACTTTTCAGGCTGTTAAAGGCATATTTTTTCTTTTCATGTACTCTAAAAAGGAATCCTGAGTTATTCCAGCTTATTCCAATCCCGGGGGAGAATCACCTATCCGTGTGTCTCCCGGGTAATTTCAGAGATTCTGATGTACGGTTTAATATTAAGGCCTTAAAACCCAAAGGGTATTTGACACTTTTCAGGCTGTAAAGGCTATATTGACACTTTTCAGGCGTTAAAGGCATATTCTCTTTTTAGGCTACTCTAAAAAGGAATCCTGACGTTATTCCAGCTTCATTCCAAGGGCGGGGGGGACTCACCCATCCAGTGTGTTCCCGGGTAATTCAGAGCATTCGAGTGTACGGTTTTTAATATTTAAAGGCCTTAAAACCAAGGCTATATTTACACTTTTTCAGGCGTTTAAAAGGGTATATTGACACTTTTCAGGCTGTTAAGGCATATTCTCTCTTTTTCAGGCTACTCTAAAAAGGAATCCTGACGTTATTCCAGCTTCATTCCAAGTCTGCGGGAGACATCACCTATTCAGTGTGTCTCACAGGTAATTTCAGAGCATTTGATGACGGTTTTAATATTAAGGCCTTAAAACCAAGTCTATATGACACTTTTTTAGGCTTTTTAAAGGGTATATTGAATATTTTCAGGATGGTAAAGGTATATTCTTCTCTTTTTCAGGCTACTCTAAAAAGGAATCCCGACGTTATTCAGCTTCATTCCAAGTCTGGGGGAGCATACCTATCCGGTGTTTCTCTCAGGTATTTCAAAGCATTCTGATTTAGGGTTTTAATTTAAGGCCTTTAAACCCAAGTCTATACGACACTTTTTCAGGCTTTTAAAGGCTATATTGACACTTTTTCAGGCTGTTAAAGGCTATTCTTTTGTTTCAGGCTATCTTGAAAGGAATCCGGGCGTTTTTCCAGCTCCATTTCAAGTCTGGGGAGACATCACCCATCCAGTGTTTCTATCAGGTTTTTTCAGAGCATTCTGATGTACGGTTTATATTAAAGGCCTTAAAACTAAGGCTATTGAACTTTTTCAGGCTGGGCAAGGCTATATTGACACTTTTCAGGCTGTTAAGGCATTTTCTTCTCTTTTCAGGCTACTCTAAAAGGAAACCTGACGTTATTCCCGCTTCAGTCCAAGTCTGGGGGGACATCACCTATCCAGTGTGTCTCCCGGGTAATTTCAAGCATTTGATTTAGGGTTTTAATATTATGGCCTTTAAAACCCAAATCTAATTGACAACTTTTTCAGGCTGTTAAAGGCTATATTGAGACTTTTTCATGCTGTTAAAGGCATATTCTTCTCTTTTTCAGGCTACTCTAAAAAGGAATCCTGACGTTATTCCAGCTTCATTCCAAGTCTGGGGGAGACATCACCTATCCGGTGTTTCTCTCAGGTAATTTCAAAGCATTCTGATTTAGGGTTTTAATATTAAGGCCTTTAAACCAAGTCTATACTGACACTTTTTCAGGCTTTTAAAGGCTATATTGACACTTTTTCAGGCTGTTAAAGGCATATTCTTCTCTTTTTCAGGCTACTCTTGAAAGGAATCCTGACGTTATTCCAGCTCCATTTCAAGTCTGGGGGAGACATCACCTATCCAGTGTTTCTATCAGGTTTTTTCAGAGCATTCTGATGTACGGTTTTAATATTAAGGCCTTAAAACTAAGGCTATATTGACACTTTTTCAGGCTGTCAAAGGCTATATTGACACTTTTTCAGGCTGTTTAAGGCATTTTCTTCTCTTTTTCAGGCTACTCTTAAAAGGAATCCTGACGTTATTCCAGCTTCATTCCAAGTCTGGGGGAGACATCACCTATCCAGTGTGTCTCCTGGGTAATTTCAGAGCATTCTGATGTACGGTTTTAATATTAAGGCCTTAAAACCAAGGCTATATTGACACTTTTTCAGGCTGTTAAAGGCTATAATGACACTTTTTCAGGCTGTTAAAGGCATATTCTTCTCTTTTTCAGGCTACTCTAAAAAGGAATCCTGACGTTATTCCAGCTTCATCCAAGTCGGGGGAGACATAACCTATCCAGTGTTCCTCAGGTAATTCCAGAGCATTCTGATGTACGGTTTTAATATTAAGCCCTTAAAACCAAGTTATATTGACACTTTTCAGGCTTTTAAAGGCTATATTGGACACTTTTCAGGCTGTTAAAGACATATCTTCTCTTTTAAGGCTACTCTTGAAAGGAATCCTGACGTTATTCCAGCTCCATTCAAGTCTGGGGGACGACCATCACCTATCCAGTGTTTTCTCAGTATTTTCAGAGCATTCTTGATGTACGGTTTGAATATTAACGGCCCTTAAAAAAACCAAGGATATATTGACACTTTTTCAGATTTTAAAAGGCTTATTGACCACTTTTCAGGCTGTTGAAGGCATATGTGTTCCTTCTCATTTGCAGGCTACCTCTAAAAAAGAATCGTGACGTTTATTCCCTCTTCATTGCCACGTCTGGGGAGACATCCCCTATCCAGTGTTTCTCTCAGTAAATTTCAGAGCATTCTGCTTGTAGTTTTATTTAAGGCTTAAAACCAAGTCTATCTTGACACTTTTTTCAGGAGGTTAAACGCGCACTATTTCTTTCTCTTTCTCAGGCTACTCTAAAAAGGAATCCTGCGTTGATTCCAGGCTTCATTCACAACAGTCCGAGGGGAGACAGCACCTATCCAGTCGTGTCTCTGGGTAATTTCACGAGCATTTGATGTGCAGTTTACTATTAAGGCCCTTAAAACCAAGGTATATTGACACTTTTCCGGCTGTTAAGAGGCTAATTGATGACTTTTTCAGGCTGTTAAAAGGCTATTCTTCTCTTTTTCGGACTCTAAAAAAGGAATTCCGACGTGTATTCCAGATCATTCAATGTCCGGGGGGGATATCATCTATCCAGGTGTGGATCTCCAGGGTAATTCACAGGAGGCATTCTGATGTCGGGTTAATATTAAGGCCTTTAAACACAAGAATATATTGACACTTTTTCGGGTGTGAAAGGCATATTTTCTCTTTTTCGCTCTCTAAAAGGAATCCTTACATTATTCCAGCTTCATTCAAGGTGGGGGGACACACTATCAGGGTTCTAGCAGGTATTTTTAAAGGTGCAGTTATGATGTACGGTTAAAGGATTAAGGCTTAAAACAAGGCTATATGAACACTTTCAGGCTGTTTCAAGGCATATTATCTCTTTTTCAGGCTAATCTAAAAATGAATCCTGACGTTATTCCAAGTCTGGGGGAGACATCACCTAATCGTGTTTCTCTCAGGTATTTAAGAGCATTCTGATGTACGGTTTCATATTAAGGCCTTAAACCAAGGCTATGATTTGACACTTTTTAAGGCTGTTAAAGGCTAGATTAGACTTTTTTCAGGCTGCTACAGACATATTTTCTCTTTGTATCATGTATCTTGAAAGGAATCTGGTTATTCCAGCTCCTTCCAAGTCTGGGGAGACCATCATCTCTCCGAGTGCTTCGCACAGTATTTCAGGAGCATTCTGATGTATGTTTACGTTTAAGGACTTAAAACCAGTTATTATTGACACTTTTTCACGGATGTGTTTAAAAGGGGCATATTGACCTTTCAGGGCTGTTTAAAAGGCAATTCTTACTCTTTGTCAGCTTCTTAAAAAGGAATCATGACATTATTCCACTTCATTCAAGTCCGCGGGGAGACCTCACCTATTCCAGGTGTCTCACGGGTAATTTCAGGCATCTGATGTACGGTTTTAATATTAGCCTTAACAACAAGGCTATATTGACACTTTTCAGGCTTTTTTAAAGGCTAGATTGAGACATTTTTCAGGCTGGTAATAGGGCATATTCTTCTCTTTTTAGGCTCTCTAAAAAGGACCTGACTTATTCCAGCTCATTCCAAAGTCGGGGGAAGACATCATCTATTCCAGTGTGTCTCCCGGGTGATATTCAGAGATTTATGATGTACGGTTTATATTAAGGCCTAAAACAAGACAATATTGACACTTTTCAGGGGGTTAAAGGAATATTTTATCTTTTTCAGGCTTCTCTAAAAAGGAATCCTTACATTATTCCGCTCATTCAAGTGTGGGGGACATCACCTATCCAGTGTTTTCTCTCAGGTAATTTGTAAAGCATTATCGTGATGTGACCGGTTTTATATTAAGCCTTAAAACCAAGGCAATTTCACTCTTTTTCAGGCTGTTAAAGCATATTCTTCCTACTTGTCAGTAGGCTAATCTAGAAAATGAATCCTGACGTTATTCCAGCGTCATTCCAGGCGGGGGAGACATCACCTATCCAGTGGGCTCCCGGGTAATTTAGAGCATTCTGATGTACGGTTTAATATTAGCACTTAAAAACCAAGGCTATATTGACACACTTTTTCCGGGCGGTTTTTTAAAAGGTATATGAGACTTTTCAGGCTGTTAAAGGCATATTCTCTTTTTTCAGGCTCTCTAAAAGGAATCATGCCGTATTCCAGCGTCATTTCCAAGACGGGGAGACAGCACCTATCCGTGGTTCTCTCAGGATTTTTAAGCATTCGGATGTACGGTGTTAAATTAAGTCTTAAAACCAAGGCTATATTGACACTTTTTCAGGCTGTCTTAAAGGCATTTGCTTCTCTTTTTCAGCTAATCTAAACAATGAATCATGACGTATTCAAGTTTTCTGGGGGAGACATCACTATTTCAGGGTTGCTCTCAGTATTAAGAGCATTCTGATGTACGTTTAATTAAGGCCTTAAAACCAAGGCTCTATTGACACTTTTCGGCCGGGTTAAAGGCTATATTGACACTTTTTCAGGCTGTTAAAGGCATATTCTTCTCTTTTTCAGGATACTCTTGAAAGGAATACTGATGTTATTCAGCTAAATTACCAAGGGGGGACCACTGGGGGGGCGAGACCTATTCACCTTAATATCAAAACTATACAGTGCCAGTGTTTGTTGTTTTCTATAGATTCAAGGTATTTTTTTGTGTTTTTTTTATTCTTTATCATTTAAGGTAATTTGTTTTTGCAGGAGCCACCGTGTTTTGGTGAATTATTTTGTACAGGCTGGTTTTTGTTAATATTAGCGCCTTTTTTTTTTTATTTTTTTTTTGAAACCAAGGGCCGGTCGTCTCTATATGTTTTGAACATTTCTTCAGGCTTGTTCGGTGGGTCACATCCAACGGCTTATTTGACACTTTTTTTTTCAGGTCGCGGGTTTTTTGTTTTTTTATGTTTTTTGTTTGGTTGGTTTTTTTGTTATTTGTGGTTGTGTTTGTTTCGGGTTAGGTTAGTTTTTTAAAAATTTTTTTTTAATTAATTTTTGTTTTGTTTATTGTTTTATTGTTGTGTTTTTTTTTTTGTTTTTTAATATTTTTAATTTTTTTTTTTTTATTTTTTTTGTTTTTTTTTTTTTTTTTTTTTTTTTTTTTTTATGTTTTTATAATTTTTTTTTTCTTTTTTTTTTTTGTTGGTTGTTTGTGTTTTTTGTTTTTTTTTTTTTTTTAATTTTAATTTTAAATTTTAAAGGAAAGTTTTTTTTTTTTTTTTTATAATGTTTTTTTGTTTTAAAAAGGCATATTTTCTTCTCCTCTTTATTTTTTTTTTTCAGGCTCCCTCTGCTAAAAACAGGAGGGACAAAGAATAGAATAAAATCCCTGACGTCTTTTTTTTTATTTTCCCAGGCTTTTTTTTTTTTTTCTTCTCCCATTTCCAAACTGTCCCGGGGAGGGAGACAGACGAGACATCACCTATCCCAGTGGTGTCTTCCCGGGTATATAATATTTCTTCAGGCATTTGTAGTACTCTTTTCACCCCGGTTTTAATTAATTATTAGCCTATAAAAACCAAGGCCGATTTTATTGCACTTTGGGTTTGACACTTTTTTTCAGGCTGTTTTAAAAGGCATATTCTCGTCTCTTTTTCAGGGCTACTCCTAAAACAAAGGAATCCTCACTGACGCGTGTATTCCGCTTCATTCCAAGTCGGGGGGGGGATGGACCAGAGAGGACAATAACCTTATCCCAGTGTGGGGGTCTCTCAGGTAATTTCAGAGCATGATGAGGTACGCGTTTAATATTAGCCTTTAAAACCTCAGGATAATTTCCCGTAATTTCTTTAGATTGACACTTTTTTTTTTTTCGGCTGTTTTGTTTTGTGTGTGGGTTGTTTTGGTTAAATTGTTTTTTTTGTGGTTTGTTTAGGTTTTTTTTTAACTTTTTAACATTGTTTTTTGTCGGGTTGGTGTTGTTTTTTGTTTTTTTTGTTTGTTTGTTTTTATTTTTTGGTTATAGAAGGCCATATATTATTGAGACTTTTTTCAGGGCTGTTTTTTATTTTTTTTTAAAGGCATTATTCTTCCTCTTTTACAGGGCTAGCATCCCTAAAAAGGAAATATCCTGAACGTTATTCCAGATTATCCCACGCGGTATGGGGGGAGAGGCAGACATCACCGGTCCCAGTGGTTCCTCAGGTAATTCAAGAGGCATTTCTGATGTACGGGGTTTATATATTAGGGCCTTTAAACCAAGGCTTTAATTACATAATTTAGTGACATTTTTTCAGGGCTGTTTGTAAAGGGGCCTATATTGACACTTTTTTCAGGTAGTGTTTGTGGTTTTAAAAGGCATATATTCTCTCTTATTCAGGCTACTCTAAACAAAGGAGCCTGACGTTTTATTCCAGCTCATTCCAAAAGTTCGGGGGAGGAGGAAAAGGAGGAGACATCACCTATCCCGTGTGTCTATCAGGTAATTGGTTCAAAGCATTTGATGTACGCGGCGTTTTTTAATCTTTTATAAGGCACCTTAAAACAAGTCTTATATTGCACTGTTTTCAGGCTGTTTTATTTGTTTAAAGGCTATATTGAGGACTTTTTCAGGCTGTAGTTTTTTAATTTTATTTTTTTTTTTTTTTTCGTTTAAGTTTTTTTTTTTTTGTTTTTTATTTGTTTAAATTTGTTTTTTTTTTTTATTTTTAAAGGCATATTTCTTGCTCTTTTGTCAGGCTACGTTAAAAAGGAATGTCCCTGACGTTTCTTAGGTTATTCCAGCTTCAATCCAAGTGTGCTGGGGGGAGACTTATCATGGAAATCAACCTATCCAGTGTTTCTCTCAGGTATTTTTAGGCATTTTGTCTGTTTACGGTTTTTTTTAATATTATTAAGGCTTTTTAAATAACCCACGTCTATATATTGACACTTTTTTTCAGGCTGTTTGTTTTGTGTTTGATGTTGGTTTTGTTTTTTTTTTTTTTTTTTTTTTTTTTGTTAGGTTTGTTTTTTTGGGTTTTTTTTTATAAGATTTAAGTTTTGTTTTCCGGTTTTTGGGTTTTTTTGTTTTGTTTGGTTAAGTAACTTTTGTTTATTTTTAGATTTTTTTTGTTGTTTGGGGTTTGTGTTTAATATTTTTAGTTTTTTGGTAAATAAAAGGCTCTATTAATGAGACTTTTTCAGGCTGGCTTGTAATAATTGTTTTTTTTTTTGTTTTTTTTATAAAGGTGTTTTTTAATTTAAGGGGGGTTTAGTTTTTTGTTTTTTTGTTTGGTTTTTTTTTTTTTTTTTTTTTTCTTGTTTTTGGGGGTGGTTTTTTTTAATGTGTTTTTGTTTTGTTTTATTTTTTTTATTTTTTTTTTTTTTTTTTTGTTTAAAAGTATTATTAATTTTTAAATTTTTTATGTTTTATTTTTTTTATTTTTAAAGTTGTTAATTTTCTTTTTGTTTTATTAAAAAAAGGTGCGGCAAGAATTTTTTCAGCTTCTCTTTGTTCAGGCTATACTCTTGACTCCCGCCGTCTCTAAAAAAAGGAAATCCCCGACGTTTTTATATTTCCAGCTTTCAATCCCAAGTCTGGATGGGGGGGGAGGAGGGACACGTTTCACCTATCCAGTGTGTCTCTCAGGGTACCCATTTTTTAAAGCATTTTTCTGATGTTGCCCCGGTGGTGTTGGTTTTAATTATTAAGGCCTTTAAACCCAAGGCTAAATATATTGACACTTTTTTCAGCTGTTGTTTTTGTAAAGGCATACTTCTTTCGTTTTTCAGGCTCCTCTTATCTAAAAACCCCCCTAAAAAAGGAAAACTAATTCCTTTTTTTTTTCCCCCTTTGGACGTCGGTCTTAACTTTCCAGATTCATTACCAAGTCTGGGTGGGAGTGAATCACCTACTCCTAGATTGGTTCTCACCCTCATCAGGTTTTAATGCTCAGAGCAGTTTGATTGTACACGGGTTTTTAATAATTCAAGGCCTTAAACCAAGGCTATATTGACATTTTTTTTCAGGCTGTTGTGTTTGTAAGAAGGCTATTTATGACACTTTTTCAGGTATGTTTGATCGAGTAAAGGATATTCTTTCTTTATCCAGGTACTTCCTATAAAAAGGAATCATCCTTGACGTTTTTATTCCAAAGCTTGCATTCTTCCAAGTTCTGGGGGGAGGGGAGAGCTATCCAGGTGTGTTTTTTTCTCTAGCTCACGGTTCATTTTTAAAGCATTCCTGAATGTACGTTTTTTTAATAGGTAACGGCCCACTTCTTAAAACCCAAGGCCAATATTTCTATTTGATTGACCACTTTTCAGGCTGTTTTTTTTAACAAAAAAAGGCATAAATTCTCTTTTAAGGTCCTAATCGTAAAAAGTGATCCTGACGTTATTCCAAAGTCTGGGGGGAGACGGACATCACCGATTCAGTTGTTTTGCTCAGGTATTTTTTTGTTTATTTTTTTTTGTAATTTAAGAAGCATTCTGATGTACGGGTTTTTTTTCATATTAAGGCCTTTAAAGAGACCAAGGGCCTCGTGTTATATTTAAATAATTATTATTGACACGTTTTCAGGCTTTGTTTTTTGGGGGGGTGGTAAACGGGCTTTAATATTGGGACACTTTTCAGGCTGTTTTTTATTTTTAAAAAGACTAGTCTTCTCTTTTTCAGGAATACTCTTGAAAGGAAATCCGGAGTTATTCCAGCTCTCCTATTTCCAAGTCTGGGGGAAGGAGACCATCAGGAGACATTAACCTATCCCACGGGTTGGTTTATATCAGGGATTTGTTTCAGAGCAGTCTGATATGTACTGGGTTTTAAAACTTAAGGCCTTAAAACCAGGTATATATTGACCACCTTTTGCAGGCTGTGTGTCAAAGGCTATATGGACACTTTTTCAGCTCGTTAAGTTTTTATTTTTAAAAACCGGCATATTCTTCTCTTTTCAGGCTACCTGAAAAACGGAAAAATTCCTGACATTCATTTTCAGCTGCATTTCCAAGTACCCGTGGAGCAGGGGGAAGAGACATTTTTTCACCTATCCAGTGGTCTCTCCGGGAGGGTAATTTCAGAGCTTTTTTGATGTTTACGTTTTTAATATTAAGGCCTTTAAACCAAAGTCTATATTTACACTTTTTCAGCTTCTTATTTTTTTTTAAAATTTTTTTTTTTTCTTAATTTTTATTTTTTTTTTTTATTTTTTTTTTTTTTTTTTTTTTTTTTTTTTTATTTTTTTTTTTTTTTTTTTTTTTTGTTTTTTTTTCAAAGGCTATATTGGCCACTTTTTTAAGGCTTGTTTGTTAATATTTTAAAGGGCATATTCTTCTCTTTTCCAGGCTACTATGAAAGGAATTCACCCCTGGACGCTATTCCAGGCCTCATTCCAGTACGGGGGGAGAGAGGAGAATTAATCTATCCATGGTGTGTCGCTCGCATGTAAGTTCAGAGCATTCTGATGTACTGGTTTAATTATTAAGGACCTTTAAAACCAGATGATATTGACAGTTTTTCAGGGGTGTTAAGATAATTTAAAGGCATATTCTTCGCTTTGCCCGGGCTTCTCTAAAACTGAAATAATCCTTACATTAGTCCAGATTCATTTCCAAGTTCGCCCGTGATTGGGGGGGAATCACCTATTCCAAGTTGAGCTCTCTGTTAATTTCAGAAGGCATTAGGAATACGGTTTAGAATATAAGCCTTAAAACCAATAGTCTATATGCACTTTTGTTCAGGCTGTGTTTTTTAAAAGGCATGCACATATTATATAAACTTTTTTTCAGCCGGTCGTTAAACAGCATATTCTTCCTTATTTCAGGCTACTATAAAAAGGAAAAAAATCCCTGACGTTATTATCCAGCTTCTTCCAAAGTGCTCGTCGGGGGCGTTGGAAGAACCCATCACCTATCCAGTGTTCCCCTGTTCTATCGCAGGTAGGTTTTTTTCAGCGCATTTTCTGATGTTACGGTCTTTTTATTTAATATCTAATACGGCCTTAAAAAAAACCAAGTCGTTATTGACACTCTTTTCTTGCAGGGCTGGTTTTAAAGGGCTATATCTGAACACTTTTTCTGCTGGTTTAAATGGCATTCTTTCTTTCTCTTTTTTTTTTTTTTCAGGTACTCTAATAAAAAAGGAAGGGACAATTACTGAAAATTTTTGTTATATTCCAGATTCATTCCAAGTCCGGGGGGAGAGAATCACCTATCCCAGATGTGGTTCTCCGGAGTCAATTTATTTTTTTCATTGTTTACAGGAGCATTCTGAATTGTTACATGGTTTTAATATAAGATTTAGCCTTAAAACACCAAGGAATTTATATTTTTAATATGACACTTTTTTCAGTGTTGTTGGTAAAAGGCTATATTTATTGAGACTTGTTCAGGATGTTGTTGTTTTAAGTTTCATACAATAAATGTTGTTGTTTTTTTTTTTTTTATTTTTTTTTACATAAAGTTTTCTTGGGGTTGGAGTTTTTTTTTTTTTGCGTTTTTTGTTGTTTTTTTTTTTGGTATTTTTAGGTTTAAAGGGCATATGTTCTTTCTCCTTTTTTTGTTCAGGATTACTCTTTTTAAAAAGGAAATCAAATCCCTTGAGTTAATTTCCAGCTTCATTCCAAAAGGCTGGGGGAGACGGAGAACCATCACCTATTTTCCAATGTTGTTGCTCTCAGGTAATTTTTCAAAGCATTCTTGATGTACAGCAGTTTTTTAATATAAGGGCCTTAAAACCAACCAAGGCTATAATTTTTTTTATTTGAGTTTATCTTATTTATGACATTTTTTCAGGCAGTTATTTGTTTAGAAGGCATATTGATGACACTTTTTCACGGTAGTTTTTAAAGGGCATATTCTCTCTTATTCAGGCTACTCTAAAAAAGGAATCCTGACGTTATTCCGCTTCATCCAAGGTTGGGGGAGAGACATCACCTTCCAGTGTGGCCACTCAGGTAATGTTTTGTTTCAACAAGCATTATGGATGTACAGTTTTAATATTAAATTTAAGGCCTTATAAAAAAAAAAACAAACCAAGTCTATATTGACACTGTTTCAAGGCTTGTTTCAAAGGCGTATTGACAATTTTTTTATTTCAGGGTGTTTAGAAGGCATATTCTTCTCGTTTTAAGGCTACTCTTAAAAAAGGAATCCTTTCCTGACGTTATTCCAGCTCAATCAAAAGTCTAGGGGAGATGACATCACCTATCCAGTGCTGTGTGTCTCCTCAGGTAAATGTCAGAGCATTCATGATGTTACGGTTTTTTTTGGTTTTAATTTTTTTTAATAGTAAAAAGGGCCTTTTAAACCAAGGATATATTGGGACACTTTTTCATGGCAGGGTTTAAGGCTATATTGACACTTTTTCTGTTGTAAAGGCCATACAAATTCTCTTTATTCAGGCTACTCTAACAAGGAAAAAATCCGAGTTATTTTCCAGCTTAATTCAAAGTCCGGGGGAGAACACCCTATCAGTTGTGTGTCTCTCAGTAATTTTTTAAAGCATTCTGCTATGTACGGGGTTTTTTTTTGTTTTGGTTTTTTGTTTTTTTTATATTAAGGCCTCTTTAAAAAAACCACAAGGATTATGACACCTTTTTTTTTTTTCAGGCCGGTAAAGGCATTATTCTTCGCTTTTTCATGGTAATCTAAAAATGATGAAACAATCCTGACGTTTTTATTCCAAGTCTCGGGGGAGACATCAACCTATTCAGTGTTTTTCTCTCAGGTCTTTTAAGAGCATTCTGATGTACGGGTTTTTTTAATATATAAAGGCCTTTAAAACCCCACAAGGTTATATGACACTTTTCAGGCTGTGTGTTTTGTTGGGTGGTGGTTAAAGTGTTAATTAGGTTTTGGTGGTTTGTGTAATGTGTTAAAGGCTTCTTATTGACACTTTTTTCAGGCTGTTGGTTTTTTTTGTTTTTGTGTGTTTTGTTTTTTAGTTTGTAAAGGCTTATATTGACACTTTTTCCGTGGCCTTTTTAAAGCATATTATTGCTTCTGCAGGCACTCTAAAAAGAAAGCCTACCTATTCCAGCTTCATTCCAAGTTCTGGGGAAACTTCATCACCTATCCGGTTGTGTGTTCTCTCAGGGGTTAATTTCAAAGCATTCTGATTCTTGTTACCGTCTTTTTTTTTTAATATTACGGGGCCTTTAAATACAAGTCTAATATTGATCACTTTGCAGGCTGGTTTTAAAGGCTATATTGGACACTTTTTCAGGCTGTCTAAAGCCTATTCTTTCTTTTCAGGGCTTACTCTTGGAAGGAAATCCGACTTATCCAGATCCATTCCAATGTCTGGGGCGGGACATAACCTATCCAGTGTTTCTCAGGTATTTTTCAGAGCATCTGATTGTACGGTTTTAATATTAAGGCCTTTTAAACAAGAATATTGACACTTTTTAGCACGTTGTTTAAAGGCTATATTGACACTTTTTCCTGTTTTAAAGGCAAAATCTATTATTCAGGCTACTCTAAAAAGGAATCCTTTGACGTTATTCCAGCTTATTCAAGGTTCCGGGGGAGACATCACCCTATCCAGGTGTCTCGCAGGTAACATTTTTAAAATTAGTCTGATGTACGGTTTTAATTAAGGCCTTAATAACCAAGGATATATGACTAATTTTTCAGGCTGTTTAAAGGCATTATTCTTTCTCTTTTAGGCTAATCTAAAATGAAATCCGACGTATGCCAAGTCTGGGGGGGAGACCATCACCTATTTCAGTGTTGCTATCAGGTATGGTAAGAGCATTCGATGTACGGGTTAATAAAAGGGCCTTAAAACACCAAGGCTATATTGACACTTGTCAGGCGGTTAAAGGCTATATTGCCACTTTTCAGCCTGTTAAAGGCTATTTGACACTTTTCAGGCGGTTGTCTCGGTTAAACGGCATATATCTTCTCTTAATTCAGGCTAATCTAAAAGGAATACTAACGTTTATTCCAGCTTCATTTCCAGTCCGGGGGAGACATCACCTATCCAGTGTGTCTAGCGGGTACATTTCAAAGCATTCTGATGTACGGTTTTTTAATATTAAAGGCTTTAAATCAAGTCATATTGACACTTTTCAGGCTGTTTAAAGGCTATATGACACTTTTTCAGGTCTGTTAGGTGGTTTTGTTAAAGGCATATTCGCGTCTTTATTCAGGTACTCTAAAAGGAATCCTGAGTTATTCCAGCTTCATTCCAAGTCCGGGGGAGACATCCACCTATCCAGTGTGTCTCTCGGGTAATTCAGAGCCAGTCTGATGACAGTTTAGTAGTAAGGGCCAGTTAAAACCAAGATATATTGACACTTTTTCAGGTGTTAAGGCATCATATTCTTCTCTTTTGTGAAGGCTACCTAAACTGGGAATCCTGACGTTACTTCAGATCCTTCCAAGGACGTGGGGGAGATAAACACTATCCAGTGTTTTTACCTCAGGTATTTTCAGAGCATTTTGGATGTACGGTTTTAATATTAAGGCCTTTAAACCAAGTCTGATTAGGGACACTTTTTCAGGCTGTTTAAAGGCATATTCTTCTCTTTTCCAGGCTATCTAAAAATGAATCTGAGTATGCCAAGTCTGGGGAGACATCACCTATTCAGTGGTTCTCCAGGTATTTTAAGAGCATTTCTGAGGTACGGTTTTAATATTAGGCATTTAAACCAAGTCTATATGGACACTTTTTCAGGCTTTTTAAAAGGCTAATTGACACTTTTTCCAGGACTGTTAAAGGAATATTCTTCTCTTTTTTCCGGCTACTGCTGGAAAGGATCATGAAGGTATTCCAGCTTCATTCCAAGTCCCGGGGGAGACATCTCTATCCAGTGTGTCCTCTCAGGTAATTTCAGAGCATTATGATGTTACGGTTGTAATATTAAGGCCTTAAAACCAAGAATAGATTGACACTTTTCAGGCTGTTAAAGGCTATTCTCTCTTTGTCAGGCTTCTCTAAAAATGATCCTTACTTTATTCCGCTTCATTCCCCAGTGTGGGGGAGGAGACATCACCTATCCAGTTGTCTCTCCTGTAATTTCAGAGCAGTCGGATGTAAGTTTAATATTAAGGCCTTAAAACCAAGTCTATATGACCATCTTTCGGCGGTTAAGGCTATATTGACACGTTTTCATGCTGTTTTAAAGGCATATCTCTCTTTCAGGCTACCTAACAAAAGGGAAATCTGGACATTATTTCCGCTTCATTCCAAGTCCGGGGGAGACATCACCTATCCAGTGTGTCTCCGGCTAATTTCAGAAGCATTATGATGTACGGTTTTAATATGAGCCTTTAAACAAAGGATATATGGACACTTTTCAGGTTGTTTAAAAGGCTATATTGAGCCTTTTTCAGGCTGTTAAAGGAATATCTTCTCTTTTTCAGGCTCTCTAAAAGGAATCCTGACGTTATTCCAGATTCATTCCAAGTTGGGGGGGGAGACATCACCGATCAGTGTGTCTCTAAGGTAAACTTTCAAAGCATTTAGGATGTACAGTTTTAATAATTCAGCCTTAAAACCAAGGCTATATGACATTTTTAGGTGTTAAAGGCTATATTGACACTTTTCAGGGTATAGTTTAAAGGGCAATTCTTCTCTTATTCAGGCTACTCTAAAAAGGAATCTGAGTTAGTCCAGCTTCATTCCAATTCTGGGGGAACATTCAACTATCCAGTGTGTCCTTCGGTAATTTCAAAGCATTCTGATGTACAGTTTTAATAGTTAAGGCCTAAAAACCAAGTCTATATTGACACTTTCAGGCAGTTAAAGGCTATATTGACAATTTTTCAGGCTGTTAAAGGCAATATTCTGTCTTTTTCAGGCTACTCTAAAAAGGAATCCTGCGTTATTCCACTTCAATCCAAGTCTAGGGGAGGACATCACCTATAAGTGTGTCTCTCAGGTATTTGTAAAGCATTCGGATGTACGGTTGTAATATAAGGCCTTAAAACCAGGCTATAGTGACATTTTTTCAGGCTGTTAAAGGCATGTGCTTCTCTGTTTCAGGATAATCTAAAAATGGATCTACGTTATCCAAGTACTGGGGGAGGGGAGGACATAACCTATTCAGTGTTGCTCTCAGGTATTGTAAAGATCATTGCTGATTGTACGGTTTTAATATAAGGCCTTAAAAACAATGCTATATTGTTTGTTTTTTTTTATTTTTTTTTTTTAACACCCTTGTCAGGCTGTTAAAGGCTTATTGACAATTTTTAATAATGGCTGTTAAAAGGATATATTGACACTCTTTTTCAGGCTTTTAAAGGCATATACGTATGTCTTCTTCAGGTACTCTAAAAATGAATCCTGACGTTATTCCAGCTCATTCCAAGCTGGGGGAAGACACACCTATCCAGGGGTCTCTAAGGTAATTTCAAAGCATTCTGATGTACAGTTTTTAATATTAAGGCCCTTTTAAAAACAGTCTATATGACATTTTTCAGGACTGTAAAGGCTATATTGGACAATTTTTCAGGGCTGTAAAGGATATTTTCTCTTTTTCAGGCTACTCTAAAAAGGTAATCCTGACGTTATCCAGCTTCAATCCAAGTCTAGGGGAGACATCACCTATCCACGTGTGTCTCTCAGGTAATTTTTTAAAGAATTCTGATGTACGGTTTAATATTAAGGACTTAAAACCAAGGGCTATATTGACCATTTTTTCAGGCTGTTCAAGGCATGTTCTTCTCTTTTCAGCTAATCTAAAAAGAATCATGACGTTATTCCAAGTCTGGGGGAGATCACCTATTCAGTGTTTCTCTCAGGTTATTTTAGAGCATTGTGATGTACGGTTTTAATATAAAGGCCTTAAAACCAAGGCTGTATGGACATTTTTCAGGCTGTTTTTGTTAGGCTATATTGAAACTTTTCAGGTGGTTAAAGGCTATATTGACACTTTTCAGCTTTTTTAAAGGACATATTCTTCTCTTCTTCAGGCGGCTAACTCTAAAAAGGATCCTGACGTATCCAGATCATTCCAAGTCTGGGGGAGACGATAACCTATACAGTGTGTCTCTCAGGTAAATTTAAAGCATTCTGATGTACCGTTTAATATTAAGGCCTTAAAACCAAGGCTATTATTGAATTTTTCAGGCTGTAAAGGCTATATTGCCACTTTTTTTTCAGGTAGGTAAAGGCATATTCTTCTCTTATTCAGCTACTCTTAAAAAGGAATCTGACCCGTTATTCAGCTTCATTCAAAGTCTGGGGGAGACATCACCTATCCAGTGTGCTCTCAGGTAATTTCAAAGCATTCTGATGTACAGTTTTAATATTACGGCCTTAAAACCAAGTCTATATGACACTTTTTCAGGCTGTTAAAGGCTATATTGACAATTTTCAGGTGTTAAGGCATATCTTCTCTTTTCAGGCTACTCTAAAAAGGAATCCTGACGTTATTCAGCTTCAATCCAAGTCTAGGGGAGACATCACTATCCAGTGGTCTCTCAGGTAATTTTTAAGCATTCTGATGTACGGTTTAATATAAGGCCTTAAAAACCAAGGCTATATTTACATTTTTCAGGCTGTTAAAGGCATGTTCTTCTCTTTTTTAGGCTAATCTAAAATGAATCCTGACGTTATTCCAAGTGGGGGAGACATCACCTATTCAGTGTTCTCTCAGGTATTTTAAGAGCATTGTGATGTACGGTTTAATATAAAGGCCTTAAAACAAGGCTAATTGACACTTTTTCAGGCTGTTAAAGGCTATATTGACACTTTTTCAGGCTGTTAAAGGCTATATTGACACTTTTTCAGGCTTTTAAAGGCATATTCTTCTCTTCTTCAGGCTACTCTAAAAAGGAATCCTGACGTTATTCCAGCTTCATTCCAAGTCTGGGGGACACATCACCTATCCGGTGTTTCTCTCAGGTAATTTCAAAGCATTCTGATGTACGGTTTTAATATTAAGGCCTTTAAATCAAGTCTATATTGACACTTTTTCAGGCTGTTAAAGGCTATATTGACACTTTTTCAGGCTGTTAAAGGCATATTCTTCTCTTTTTCAGGCTACTCTTGGAAGGAATCCTGACTTTATTCCAGCTCCATTCCAAGTCTGGGGAGACATAACCTATCCAGTGTTTCTCTCAGGTATTTTCAGAGCATTCTGATGTACGGTTTTAATATTAAGGCCTTTTAACCAAGGATATATTGACACTTTTTCAGGCAGTTAAAGGCTATATTGACACTTTTTCCTGTTGTTAAAGGCATACAATTCTCTTATTCAGTCTACTCTAAAAAGGAATCCTGACGTTATTCCAGCTTCATTCCAAGTCCGGGGGAGACATCACCTATCCAGTGTGTCTCTCAGGTAATTTTTAAAGCATTCTGATGTACGGTTTTTATATTAAGGCCTTAAAACCAAGGCTATATTGACACTTTTTCAGGCTGTTAAAGGCATATTCTTCTCTTTTTCAGGCTAATCTAAAAATGAATCCTGACGTTATTCCAAGTCTGGGGGAGACATCACCTATTCAGTGTTTCTCTCAGGTATTTTAAGAGCATTCTGATGTACGGTTTTAATATAAAGGCCTTAAAACCAAGGCTATATTGACACTTTTTCAGGCTGTTAAAGGCTATATTGACACTTTTTCAGGCTGTTAAAGGCTATATTGACACTTTTTCAGGCTGTTTAAAGGCATATTCTTCTCTTATTCAGGCTACTCTAAAAAGGAATCCTGACGTTATTCCAGCTTCATTCCAAGTCCGGGGGAGACATCACCTATCCAGTGTGTCTATCGGGTAATTTCAAAGCATTCTGATGTACGGTTTTAATATTAAGGCCTTTAAATCAAGTTATATTGACACTTTTTTAGGTGTTAAAGGCTATATTTACACTTTTCAGGCTGTTAAAGGATATTTTTCCTATTCAGGCTACTTAAAAAGGAATCCTGCGTTTATTCCAGCTTCATTCCAAGTCCCGGGGGAGACACACCCATCCAGTGTGTCTCTCGGGTAATTTCAGAGCATTTGATGTACAGTTTTTAAAATTAAGGCCTTAAAACCAAGCACTATATTGACACTTTTTCAGGGGGTGTAAAGGCATATTTTCTTTTTCAGGTACTCTAAAAAGGAATCCGACATTATTCCGCTTCATTCCAAGTGTGGGGGAGACATCACCTATCCAGTTTGTCTCTCAGGTAATTCAGAGCATCGGATGTAGGTTTTAATATTAAGGCTTAAAACCAAGTCTATATGGGCACTTTTTTAGGCTGTTAAAGGCTATATTGACAATTTTTCAGGCTGGTTAAAAAGGATATTTTTTCTCTTTAGGCTAATCTAAAAAGGAATCCTGACGTTATTCCCGCTTCAAACCAAGTCTGGGGGAGACATCACTATCAGTGTTCTTCAGGTAATTTTAAAGCATTCTGATGTACGGTTTTAATATTAAGGCCTAAAACCAAGGCTATATGACCCCTTTTTCAGGTGTTAAAGGCATATTCTTCTCTTTTCAGGCTAATCTAAAAATGAATCCCGAGTTATTCCAAGTCCGGGGGGAGACATCATATCCAGTGTTTCTATCAGGTATTTTCAGAGCATCTGATGTAACGGTTTTAATATTAAGGCCTTAAAACTAAGGCTATATTTACACTTTTCAGGCTGTCAAGGCTTTATTGACACTTTTCAGGCTGTTAAGGGCATATCTTCTCTTTTTCAGGCTACTCTAAAAAAGGGAAACCCGACGTTATTCCGCTTCATTCCAAGTCTGCGGGAGGGGAAACACCTATTCGTGTGTCTCTCAGGTAATTTCAGAGCATTCGATGTACGGTTTAATATTAAGGCCTTTAAACCAAGGCTATATTGACACTTTTTCAGGCTGTTAAAGAATATATTGTACTTTTCAGGTTTTTAAAGACATTTTTTCTTTATTCAGGTACTCTAAAAAGGAATCCCGACGTTATTCCAGCTTCATTCCAAGTCTGGGGGAGACATCACCTATCCAGTGTTTCTCTCAGGTAATTTCAAAGCATTCTGATGTACAGGTTTTTAATATTAAGGCCTTAAAACCAAGTCTATATTGACACTTTTTCAGGCTGTTAAAGGCATTCTTCTTTTTTTTAGGCTAATCTAAAAATGAATCCTGACGTTATTCCAAGTCTGGGGGAGGGCATCACCTATTCAGTGTTTCCTCTCAGGTATTTTAAGAGCATTCTGATGTACGGATTTTAAAATTAAGGCCTTAAAACCAAGGCTATATTGCACTTTTTCAGGCATTTAAAGGCTATATTGACACTTTGTCAGGCTGTTAAAGGCATATATTCTCTTTTTCAGGCTACTCTAAAAAGGAATCCCGACGTTATTCCAGCTTCATTCCCAAATGTGGGGAGACATCACCATCCGGTGTTTTTCTCAGGTAATTTCAAAGATTCTGATGTACGGTTTTAATATTATGGCCTTTAAACCCAAATCTATATTGACACTTTTCGGCTGGTTAAAGGCTATATTGACACTTTTTCAGGTGTTAAAGGCATATTTTTCTTTTCAGGTACTCTTGAAAAGGGAATTCCCGACGTTATTCAGCTTAATACCAAGTCTGGGGGAGACATCACTATCCGGTGTTCTCTCAGGTAATTTCAAAGCATTCTGATGTACGGTTTTAATATTAAGGCCTTTAAACAAGTCTATATGACACTTTTTCAGGCTTTTAAAGGCTATTTTTACACTTTTCAGGCTGTTAAAGGCATTTTCTTCTCTTTTTTTGGCTATCTTGAAAGGAATCCTGACGTTATTCCAGCTCCATTCCAAGTTGGGGGAGACATCACCTATCCGGTGGTTCTCTCAGGTATTTCAGAGCATTTGAGTACGGTTTTAATATTAAGGCCTTTAAAACCCAAAGGTATATTGAACTTTTTCAGGCAGTAAAGGCTATATTGACACTTTTCAGGCTGTTAAAGGCATATTCTTCTCTTTTTCAGGCTACTCTAAAAAGGGAAACCTGACGTTTTTTCCAGCTTCATTCCAAGTCCGGGGGAGACATAACCTATCAGTGTTTCTTCAGGTAATTTCAGAGCATTCTCATGTCCGATTTAATATTAAGGCCTTAAAACCAAGTTATTTGATATTTTTCCGGGGTGTTAAAGGCTATATTGACCTTTTTTTAGGCTGGGAAAGGATATTCTTCTCTTTTCAGGCTACTCTAAAAAGGAATCCCGACGTTATTCCAGCTTCATTCCAAAATCTGGGGGAAAACATCAGCTAGGTTAAAAGTAGTTTCTTAACAGAGCTTAAAAGCCCCATCAAACCATTATGGAAACGGGCTTTTCAGCCTCTTCTAAGGTTTTTTTGGGTGTTTTAAGGGTTTTTTTATGGGCCCTTTCAAAAGGGATATCATTTTTTTTCTTAAAAGAAGCTTTAAAAAAAACAATCTCCCTTTCTGGAACCCAGCTTTTCAGCCCCTTCCCGACTTTGGTGATGTTTTAACCTTTTTGCAGGGATTTCAAAAAGGTATCCGTAGTTTTTTTTAACAGAAGCATTAAAACCCCACTCTCCATGCTGGAACGTGCTTTTTTTTGGGGTCTTTGACTTTTTGGTGATGCTTTAAGCTTGTTTCTGTCATTTAAAAAAAGGTCCGATTCCTTTAAAAAAGCATTTAAAAAAACACCCTCTTGGGAAAAGTGCTTTTTTTAGCCTCGCCCCGGGGCTTTTGGTGTGTTTTAAAACTTGTTTTGTATTTCAAAAAGGGATAAAAGTAGTTTTTTTTAAAAAGAAGCTTTAAAAAAAACACCTCCATGCTGGAAACCCTGCTTTTCAGCCTCTTCTGAGCTTTTGGGGTGTTTTTAAAAACTTTTATTTAAAATTTTAAAAGGTATACTTTTTTTTCTTAAAAGACGCTTTAAAACACACATCCATGTTGGGGGAAAAAATTTTTTAGCCCCCTTCTGAGCTTTTGGGGATGGTTTTTAAACTTGTGCAGGCCTTTCAAAAGGGATCATAGTTTCTTAACAGAAACTTTAAAAAACCCCTCCCCCGCTGGAAAAGGGTTTTTAGCCCCTTCTAAGGTTTTTTTGATGTTTTAAGCTTGTTATGTCATTTCAACGGTAACAGTAGTTTCTTAACAGAAGCTTTAAAACCCATCTCCATGCTGGAAACGTGCTTTTCAGCCTCTGCTGAGCTTTTGGTGATGTTTTAACCTTGTTGCTGTCATTTCCACAGGTATACAGTAGTTTCTTAACAGAAGCATTAAAACACACATCTCCATGCTGGAAACGTGCTTTTAGGCCTCTTCTGAGCTTTTGGTGATGCTTTAATAGTGATGCAGGGGCGGCTGTGGCTCAGTGGTAGAGCGGTTTGCCTGCCAATAAAAAGGTTGGTGGTTCGATCCCTGCCCCTGCAGTCATTGTCGAAGTGTCCTTGGGCAAGACACTGAACCCCGAGTTGCCCCCGGTGCTGCGCATCGGAGTGTGAATGTGTGTGAATGTCTATCTGATGAGCAGGTGGCACCTTGTACGGCAGCCCCGGCCACAGTGTGTAAATGTGTGTGAATGGTGAATGTTTCCTGTAGATGTAAAAGCGCTTTGAGCAGTTGTTAAGACTGGAAAAGCGCTATATAAATACAGCACATTTACATTTAAGCTTGTTGCTGTCATTTCAACAGGTATACAGTAGTTTCTTAACAGAAGCTTTAAAACACACATCTCCATGCTGGAAACGTGCTTTTCAGCCTCTTCTGAGCTTTTGGTGATGTTTTAACCTTGTTTCAGGTAATTATACAGTTTTACATTAGTTTCTTAACAGAAGCTTTAAAAGCCACATCTCCATGCTGGAAACGTGCTTTTCAGCCTCTTCTGAGCTTTTTGTGATGTTTTAACCTTGTTGCAGGCATTTCAACAGGTATACATTAGTTTCTTAACAGAAGCTTTAAAACACACATCTCCATGCTGGAAACAATCTTTTTAGCCTCTTCTGAGCTTTTGGTGTTGCTTTAAGCTTGTTGCAGGCATTTCAACAGGTATACTGTAGTTTTTTAACAGAAGCATTAAAACACACATCTTCATGCTGGAAACGTGCTTTTCAGCCTCTACTGAGCTTTTGGTGATGTTTTAACCTTGTTTCAGGTAATTATACAGTTTTACATTAGT
>NC_045752.1:24436212-24440775 GCF_008692095.1 Etheostoma spectabile
GTAGTTTCTTAACAAAGATTTAAAACACAATCCCATGCGGGAACGTGCTTTTCAGCCTTCTTCTGAGCTTTTGGTGATGCTTAAGCTTGGTGCTGTCCTTTAACAGGGTATCAGTATTTCTAACGAAGCTTTAAACTAACAACCTCTACGATGGACTTGGAAACGTGCTTTTCAGTCTGCGTTCTGAGTCTTTGGTGATGTTTATATTGTTTGCGTGCTTGATCACAGTTTTACATTAGGTTCGTTAACGCAAAGAGTTTAAAAGCCACATTCACAGATGGAAACGTGCTTTTTCAGCCTCTTCTGAGCTTTTTGTGATGTTTTAAGCTTGTTGCTGTCATTTCAACAGGAGACAGTAGTTTCTAACAGAACTTTAAAACACACATCTCCATGCTGGAAACAGCTTTTCAGCCTCTTCTGAGCTTTTTGGTGATGTTTTAAGACTGTTGTTGATGTCATTTTCAACAGCGGTACAGTAGTTCTTAACAGAAGCTAAAACACCACATCTCCATGCTGGAAACGTGCTTTTCAGCCTCTTCTGAGCTTTTGGTGATGGTTTTAACGCTTGTTTCAGTCACTATTCAACAGTTTTACAGTAGTTTCTTAACAGAAGCTTAAACACACATATCCATGCTGGAACGTGCTTTTCAGCCTCTTGCGAGCTTTTGTGATGTTAACTTGTTCTGTCATTTAACAGGGTATACAGTAGTTTCTTAACAGAAGCTTTAACACAATCTACTCATGCTGGAAACGTGCTTTCAGCTTCCGGAGCTTTTTGTGATGTTTTTTACAGCTTGTTTAGCATTATTATAACAGTATACATTATTTCTATACCACGCTTTAAAAAGCCACATCTTCAATGTTGGAAACGATTCTAGCCTCTTCTGAGCGTGGTGAGCTTTAAGGTCGTGCCTTGTCATTCAAATACCCTTGTTGCAGGCATTTCAACAGGTATACAGTAGTTTCTTAACAGAATCTTTAAAACATACATCTCCATGCTGGAAACGTGCTTTTCAGCCTCTTCTGAACTTTTGGTGATGTTTTAACCTTGTTGCTGTCATTTCCAAAGGTATACAGTAGTTTCTGAACAGAAGCATTAAAACACACATCTCCATGCTGGAAACGTGCTTTTAGGCCTCTTCTGCTTCTGTCTCCAGAAACAATGTATAGACCTGATTCAAATTATGAAGCAAGCTTAAAACATCACAAAAATGCCTAGAAAGAGCTGAAAGACACGTTTCCATGAGATTGTGTTTGTTGTAAGCTTCTGTTAAGAAACCTACTGTAGACCTCGCTTGATTTCGTTCCCCCAGACTTGGAATGATACTGGAATAACGTCAGGATTCCTTTTTCGAGTAGCCTGAAAAACGATAAAGAATATGCCCTTTACACGCCTGAAAAAGTGTCACATATAGCTTTAAAGCCGAAAAAGTGTCAATATTAGCTTGGTTTTAAGGCCTTAATATTCAACATCGTAACATCAGACATGCTCTCTGAAAATAGCCTAGAGAGAAACACTGGATAGGTGATATGTCTCCCACAGACTTGGAATACAAGTATAACTCGGATCTACTTTTTAGATCGCGAAAAAGGTTAAAAATGGCCTAAAACAGATGAAGAAGGTGTCAGTCTCCTTAACACGGCCTGAAAAAGTGTCAAAATAGTACCTTGGTTTAGGCCTTAATATTAAAACCGTACCTAAGAATGCTTGAATAATACCTGAGAGAACACCGGGATAGGTGAAGTCTCCCCCAGACTTGGAATGGAGCTTGAATACCGCGTCAGATTGCCCTTTCCCTAAGCTGGTAGCCTAAAAACGAGAGAAAAATGCCTTTTAACGGCCTGAAAAAAAGATGGCAATGAGGACGGGACCGTTAAAAAAACGATGGCTTGGGGTCACAGCCCTAAAATAGTGTAAAATTATATAGACGGGGTGGTTTAAAGGCTTAACTATTCAAACCGTACATCCAGACTGCTTTGAGAATTACCGTGAGATAAACCCTGGAGAGTGAGGGCTCGCTCCCCCAGACTTGGTAGAAGCTGGAAATCACGGCAGGATTCCTTTCCAAGCGTAGCCTGAAAAAGAGAAGAATAAGCGCTTTAACCAGCCTGAAACGTGTCCTTCGCCTGTACACAGGCCGGAATGCTGAGTGTCATATAGACTGGTTTGATTATAAAGGCCATAAATATTACAACCCGTACATCAGAAAAAGATGCCTATTTAAATTACCTGAGAGAACAACACGGATAGGTGATGTCTCCCCCAGCCTTGTAATTAAGCTGAATAACGTCCGGATTCCTTTTTAGAGTAGACGCGCCTGAAAAAGAGAAATATGGCCTTTAACCAGAAAACCAAAACAAACCAATAAAGTTCACAGACCAGGAGCCTGAAAAATAAGTGTCATAAAGGCCTATAAACATTCCCTGAAAAAAGTGTCCCATATAGCCTTGGTTTTAAGGCCTTAATATTAAATCATTTAAATCCGTTAGCACATCAGACCTGCGCTGTACATACCTGAGAGAAACATGAATAGGTGATGTCTTGATGAGGTGATGTCCTCAGGTATGTCCTGTCTATTCTCCGATGTCTCCATCAGGTCCTCCCCCCCAGACTTGTAATAACGGCATGATTCATTTGTAAGAGATGTAGTCCAACCTGAACAAGAGAAGAATCTGCCTTATGGTGATCCTTTAATGAGGCCTTGTACCCACCACAGCAACCACACCTCAAAAAACCATTAACAATAAACCCCCAAACAACGCCAAACTGACACAGTGTCAATCATAGACTATTGTTTTAAAGAAGGCCTTAATATTAAACTGTACATCAAATAGCTTTGAAATTACCCCCTTAGAGAAAACCCCCTGGTCTATTGCTGTCGCCCCCCTCCCGCTCCCGTCCTCCCCCCGCCAATTCTCCCCACTCCCCACACCCTCTCCCCCACCCAGCCGCCCCCCCTTCCCCACCCTGTCACTCTCCACCCCGTCTCCCCCCCCCACGACTTGGAATGAAGCTGGACAAATAACGTACAAGTAATCCTATTAATTAGTTAAGTAAGCCTTACTAGAGAAGCAACAAAAAAAAGTATGTCTTTAACACCTTGAAAAAGTAATCGATAATATTCTTGAACCACAGCCTGACAAAAATTGTCAATAATATGCCGGGGTTTTAATAAAGGCCTTTAATATTAAAAACCAGGCACAGGAAATCACGAATGCGCTAAATTTACCTGATAGACACATCTGAATAGGTGTGTCTCCGCGCATAATACACCACTACGTTGGCAATGAAGCTGGAATAACGCGTCGATAGGATTCCTTTTTTAAGTAGCCTTGAAAAATAGAAGAATATTGCCCTCTCCCTCCAAAGCATCCCTTTACACCTAAGCGTCATATAGGCGCCTTGCTTGATAGACCACCGAAGCCTGAACAAAAGAGTATTGGTCAATGATAGATTTATTAATTTACTAAATAGATAAATCCTTATTTTAAGAAAGGCCTTAATTAAATACAACTAAATTTAAAAACCGCTACAACAATCAGAATGCTCTGCAAAATACCTGAGAGAACAACCTGGATAGGTGATGTCACTGTCCATGCCCCCCTCCCCCTGCGAACCATTGGAAATAACGTCGAGGGATTACATTTTTTAAGTTCTTACGCTGAAAAAAGAGAAGAATAGCCTTTAACAGCCTGAAAAGTGTCATCTAGGCCTGTGTTTTAAGAGGCCTTATATTAAAGCCTGCGTACATCAGAAGCGTTAAAAAAAATAAAAGAACAAAATTCCCTAGATAAACAACTGGATAGGTGATGTCTCCCTCCCTTATCTTTATAGTTTCTCCCACCTTCTCCGTTTTCTGGTCCTCCGTTCCCCCCCAGCCCTGGATTTAAAGCTGGGTATACCCGTCAGGATCCTTTTTAATTATAGTAATAGAGAGGAGTAGGTTCCTGAAAAAGATAAAAGAAATTCGCTTACAAATTATAAAAACCCCAGACAACGAATAAGGATTAACAGCCTGAAAAAAAAATTGGGGCAATATGTGTGCACCTTTAAAAAAAAAAAAACTAAAAAAACAAATAAAAAAAAAAATTAACAAAACAAAGAAAAAGCTAACAAACTCCAAAACAAGACACAACCTATTAACAAACCAGCCACACAGCGCCCCGGGATTGACAAAGGAAGGTGTCCAAATACTGTAGCCTGCGTAAGGTTTTTGAATAAAAAAGGATCCTTGAACACTATTTTAAAAAACGCCACCGGTACATATACCATCAGCGGGAAACACCAATGCCGAAACTTACCTTCAAGCCAGACAAACATGGATAATTATTATGTCTCACCGTAGCTACTAATTGTACTCCCTCCCCCACAACTTTGGGATGAAGCCCGTAATCGCCTTGGAAATAATTTCAGGTCTAATGAAAAATTCAGAAGAATAATTTCCCCTTGAATCACACCACACCCCAGTTGACAAAGTGGCAATATAGTCTTTTGACGTCTTTACCTCGCTAGGCGCCTTAATATTAACAACTGTACATGCACTTCAAAACTGTCTCCTTAGG
>NC_045752.1:24440800-24445590 GCF_008692095.1 Etheostoma spectabile
ATATTCGTGTGTCTATATTAGTGGTGTATATATTGTTGTTGGTTGTTTGGTTGAATGTGTCAAGGCACATTGTGAGCAACTATGCTCCAAAGGGAAAATTCTCGTATGTGTCTTCATACCTGGTCAATAAAGCTGATCTGATTTGATTGTCATAGGCACCACAGCAGAAATGTAACCTCATGGAAATCCTCCATGCTGGCATTATCTTGCGCTACAAACTACAAAGGGGGGCGGGTGCGGCGAACACATCACAACCTAATGAAAAACACGCAAATAGACAAAAACCCACAAGGCAAAATTGGGAAAAAAATTCAAGCCACATGCCAGCCATTGAACAAACACGCTGCAAATAGGCTACACACTCAACCAATATCAAAGTGCTGCAAAAAATAAAGAAACAATGACAAAGAGAAAAGCCACACAAACCAGAAAAACCAGAAACAATGCTTAAAAGAAAAGAAAAATCCCCCCCCCCCCCAAAAACAAAAAAACCTTATTCCTGATTATACACCAGAGGTTTTCCAGCCTCTGGAGGGGAGGGCAGTGCTAAGTGGGAACAGCTGATTTTGACCTCACCGAGGCGACAGAGAGAGACGGGGCACGTCAACCTCTGGAACGGTGGCACCATTGTGACACAGACTGGCACCTCGCCTGTGCATCTGTTTCTTGCCAGTCTTTAGCGTCGTCTTGGCCTGTTTCCCCTTGCGTCCCTGCCACACGCTGGAGTGTGTGTGTGTCCCCACACTTTGTTAACAACAAAATTAACAATTATAATTTTATAAAAATATTATATATAACAAAATATAAATTTTATATAATATATATGATATAAATTTAAGTATGTATATATTTAAATAAAAAATTGTGATCAATTGTTATTCTAGATTTTATGTATTTAAGAAAACAAACTGTGAAATTAACAATACCTTGACAAACAATACACTGAGACCAGAGAGGAACTCTCTTCGCAGCTGTAAAATCTAACAACACAGCACAATTTCTGAGTTCCAGAGAGCTGAAAAGGTGAAAGGTCATTCAGACTCAAGACATTGACAGTAACAAGCCAGTAACATTAAACAAACAAGGCCGAGAAAATAATTTTGGACCAGCGGGATAGCACTCCATGTCATGGAGATATGGCCTTGTGGTTTATTGGGCAGAGAGTGCATAAAGGGCTGTTGTTAATTAATTTCATTGTTGGGGAATTTCACATGGGTGAGATATGTCCAATGAATGAAATTGAGGTGAATTCTACTGGGGTCTGGATTGCGTGATACTTCTGGAATGCAGACCACACATTCATTCACAGATTGTGAAAAGAATTGGTAATTGTTGTGGTTTGGGGTATTTGTGGGTTCATTTTTCCTTCTTTGGCCTCCTGTGTTTTGGTTCTTAGTTTTCTCCATGGTCTTGTTGGCTGTTCCTGTCTCGTTTCCCCCTGGTAAGGGTCTGTTGTTGTCTTGCTGTCCTGTTTTATGTTGATAGTCTGGGGTTCTGGTGTTTCTCGTCTTACCAAGCTTGTACGTTTGTCGGTCTGATTGTCCTTGACTCTCGCCCTAATGTGTTCACTGATGTCTCACCTGAATCCTATCTTATAACAGGTAATGTGTTACTTTAAGATAGTGGGCAACTACAATTCGCTGTGTGCACTCGTATAGGTCGTTATAATTCGTAGAGCTAGTTGACACTGTTAATGTGTTACCGTTTAACAGCGTATGAAGCAAACTATAGGTTAAAACAATGTAATTTTCATTCCAATATGCATCTTGGCAAATACATTTGCAACAATCATGTGCTATATGCCAAAAAAAAATGATGCTCATTGTCTGTTTTGTAATTTTGCTTTGTATATTAAAGTTTTAAACCCATTCAAGTTGTCTCTCAATTAATTCCTACTAAGTTTAAAGTAATAATACAATTGGTACATATTGTAAAGTTTTTAAAAATTACGAATGTAGAAAGACCGTTGGGTAACTTCTCTAAACGATTTGGAATTAGAGATTTGGGAAGTAGTATTGGTTACCTCAAAGATGTAACAAAGACTAATGTTTCCCAGAACTTTAGGAAAACTTTGATAAAATAACACACAACCAAACCTAACTTCAGGGCACACTCCGAAACAGAAAAAACGAATATTCTGGGAACCCAACAAAGTGTTGGCTGGGTACAAACATATCCCATGCAGGGAAACGTGGTTTTGGCCCTGCTGAGCTTCTTATGATGTGTAAACCCTTGTTTCGTCCATTGCAAAGCTTTTACATTAGTTTCTAACATAAATTTCAAACATACAGTATGCCTTGCAGGAGGATTTGAAACAAGGTTTGAAACATCACCAAAGCTCATCTAGAGGCTGAAAAGAACGTTTCCAGTATGGAGTGTGTTGTTTTAAAGCTCTGTTAAGAAACTACTGTATACCTGTTGAAAACAGAACAAGCTTAAAAGCATCACAAAAGCTCAGAAGGGCTAAAAGACTGTTTCCAGCTTGGGAGATGTGTGTTTACAAGATTCTGTAAGAAAATCTGTAACGTGTTGAATGACAGCAACCAGCTTAAAGCATCACCACAAAGCTCAGAAGAGGCTAAAAAAACGTTTTCCAGTCATGGAGATTGTGTTTAAGCCAGTGTTAAGAAACTATGTAACTGGGAAATGACAGCAAACAAGGTTAAAACATCACAAAAGCTCAGAGAGGCGAAACACGTTTCAGCATGGAGTGGTTGTTTGTAATGATTCTGTTAAGAAACTACTGTTATACCTGTTGAAATGACAGAAACAGTTAAAACATCAACAAACTCAAAGAGGCTAAAAAGCAGTTTTCCAGCAGGAATGTTGTGTTAAAGCTTCGTTAAGAAAACGAATGTATACTGTTGAAATGACCGAAACAAGCTTACAGATCACAAAAAGCTCCGAAGAGGCTGAAAAGACCGTTTCCAGCATGGGAGTGTGGCTTTTAAAAGCTTCTGTTAGAACTACTGTAAACTGTATAACGCCTGAGAACAATTTAAACATCACCAAAAGATCAGAAAGAGGCGAAAAGCACCGTGTCCGCATGGAGATGTTGTTTTAAGACTGTAAGAAACGGTTCGTATCTGTTGAATGACAAGAACAAGTTTAAAAGCATCAACCAAAAGCTCAGAAGAGAGGCTAAACAGATGTTTTCAGAATGGAGATGTGGCTGTTGTAAAGCTGTGAAGAAAACTAATGTATACCGTGTTGAAATGACCTGGACAACAAGGTTAAAACATCACAAGCTCAGAAGAGGCTGAAAAGCACGTTTCCTAGCATGGAGATGTGTGTTTTAAGCCTGTTAAGAAACTAATGTAAAACTGTAATACGAAACAAGGTTTTTAAACATCACCAAAGCTCAGAGAGGCTGAAAAGCACGTTTCCAGCATGGAGATGGTGTTTTAAAATTCTGTAAAAAAACTACTGTAACGTTGAAATGACAAAACAAGCTTTTAAAACATCACAAAAGCTCAGAGAGGCTGAAAAGCACGTTTCCAGCATTGGAGATGTGTGTTTTAAAGCTCTGTTAAGAAACTACTCGTATACCTGTTGAAATGACAGCAACAAGTTAAAACAATACAAAAGCTCAGAAGAGGCTGAAAACACGTTTCCAGCATGGAGATGTGTGTTTTTAAAGATCTGTAGAAACTATGTAACTGTTGAAATGAGCAACAAGGTTAAAACACCAACAAGCTCAGAAGAGGCCGAAAAGCACGTTTCGCAGCATGGAGATGTGTTTTAACGTCGTTAGAAAACTAATGTAAACTGTTAATATGACAACCAAGTTAACATCACAAAAGCTCAGCGAAGGCTGAAAAGCACGTTTCCAGCATGGAGAGTGTGGTTTTAAAGCTTCTGTTAGAAACTATGTAATACCTGTTGAAACATGAAACAAGCTTAAACATCACAACAAAGCTCAAAGAGGCTGAAAAAGCACGTTTCCAGGCATGGAGATGTGGTTTTAAGCGTTTCTGTTAAGAAACTAGAAACTGTATAATTACTGACAACAAGTTAAAACACACCAACAAGCCAGCAAGAGCTGAAAAGCACGTTTCAGCATGGAGAGTGTGTTTAAAGCTACTGTTAAGAAATCGCTGTTATACCTGTTGAATGACAGACAAAAGGGCTCTAAACATCACACCAACAGCTCCAGAGAGCTGAAAACGCACGTTTCCAGCATGGAGTGTGGTTTTACAGCTCGGTAAAAATAATACGTAACCTGTTGACAATGCCATGAACAAGTCTAAAGCACACAACAAGCTCAGAAGAGACTAAAAAGAACTTGTCAGCAGAGGAGATGTGTGTTTTGAAGCACCTGTAAGAAACTGAGGTCTATACTCGTTGAGGCACTTGCCAACACAGGTTACCATTCACTCACCAAAAGCTCAGACAGGGCTGAAAAAGCACGTTCCGCATGGAGTGTGTGTTTTAAGCTTAGTTTAAGAAACTACTGTACACTGTTGAAAACTAGCAAACAATTTAAAGCATCACACCAAAGTCAGGGCTTTAAAACACACATCTCCATGCTGGAAACGTGCTTTTCAGCCTCTTTTGAGCTTTTGGTGATGTTTTAACCTTGTTGCAGGCATTTCAACAGGTATACATCAGTTTCTTAATAGAAGCTATAAAACACACATCTCCTTGCTGGAAACAATCTTTTTAGTCTCTTCTGAGCTTTTGGTGTTGCTTTAAGCTTGTTGCAGGCATTTCAACAGGTATACAGTAGTTTTTTAACAGAAGCATTAAAACACACAACTCCATGCTGGAAACGTGCTTTTCAGCCTCTG
>NC_045752.1:24445600-24445695 GCF_008692095.1 Etheostoma spectabile
GGTGATGTTTTAACCTTGTTGCTGTCATTTCAACAGGTATACAGCAGTTTCTTAACAGAAGCTTTAAAACACACATCTCCATGCTTGAAACGTGC
>NC_045752.1:24445982-24446140 GCF_008692095.1 Etheostoma spectabile
CAGGTAATTATACAGTTTTACATTAGTTTCTTAACAGAAGCTTTAAAAGCCACATCTCTATGCTGGAAACGTGCTTTTCGGCCTCTTCTGAGCTTTTGGGGATGTTTTAACCTTGTTGCAGGCATTTCAACAGGTATACAGTAGTTTCTTAACAGAAT
>NC_045752.1:24446540-24446809 GCF_008692095.1 Etheostoma spectabile
CTGGAAAACAATCTTTTTTAGCCGCTTCTGAGCTTTTGGTGATGCTTTAAGCTTGTTGCTGTCATTTCAACAGGTGATACAGTAGTTTCTTAACAGAAGCATTTAAAACACACATCTCCATGCTGGAAACGTGCTTTTCAGCCTCTGCTGAGCTTTTGGTGATGTTTTAACCTTGTTGCTGTCATTTCCACAGGTATACAGTAGTTTCTTAACAGAGGCATTAGAACACACATCTCCATGCTGGAAACGTGCTTTTAGGCCTCTTCTGA
>NC_045752.1:24446819-24446959 GCF_008692095.1 Etheostoma spectabile
ATGCTTTAAGCTTGTTGCTGTCATTTCAACAAGTATACAGTAGTTTCTTAACAGAATCTTTAAAACACACATCTCCAAGCTGGAAACAATCTTTTTAGCCTCTTCTGAGCTTTTGGTGATGCTTTAAGCTTGTTGCTGTC
>NC_045752.1:24446972-24462090 GCF_008692095.1 Etheostoma spectabile
GGTATACAGTAGTTTCTTAACAGAAGCTTTAAAACACACATCTCCATACTGGAAACGTTCTTTTCAGCCTCTGCTGAGCTTTTGGTGATGTTTCAACCTTGTTTCATCCTCCTTGCAAGGACATACTGTATGTTTAGAAATTTATGTTAAGAAACTAATGTAAAGCTGTTGAAATGACAGAAACAAGGTTTACACATCATAAGAAGCTCAGCAGGGGCCAAAACACACGTTTCCTGCATGGAGATGTTTGTACCCAGCCAACACTTGTTGGTTCCCAGAATATTCGTTTTTCTGTTTCGGGAGTGTTCCCTGAAGGTTAGGTTTGGTTGTGTTTTATTTGATCGGAAAGTTTTCCTAAGTTCTGGGAACATTAGTCTTTGGTTACATCTTTGATGTAACCAAAGACTAATTCCAAATCTCTAATTCCAATCTTTAGAGAACGTTACCCAAACGTTCTTTATTACATTCCCTTAAGTTTTAAAAACTTTAACAAGCATGATACCAATTGTATTATTACTTTAAACTTAGTAGGAATTAATTGAGAGGCAAACTTGATGGGTTTTAAAACTTTAATATACAAAATCAAAAATTACAAAACAGACAATGAGAATCATTTTTTTTGGCAATATAGACACATGATTGTGCAAATGTAGTTTGCAAGATGCATATTGGAATGATAAATTACATTATTTTAACTATAGTTGCATTCATACGGCATGTTAACGGTAACACATTAACAGTTCAACTAGCTATACGATTATATACGAGCTATACGAGTGCACACAAGCTGAATATGGTAGGTGCCCCCTATCTTAACGTAACACATTACCTGTTATAAGTAGGATCAGGTGAGACATCAGGTGAAACACATTAGGGCGGGGCAGGACAATCAGACCGACAAACGTAAAGCTTGGTAAGACGAGAAACAACAGGAAACCAGACTATCAACATAAAACAGGAAGCAAGACAAACAGACACTTACCAGGGAACACGAGACAGGAACAGCAAAACAAGACCATGGAGAAAACTAAGACCAAAACACAAGGAGGCCAAAGAAAGGGAAAAATGAACCCAAACAAATACCCCAAACCACAACAATTACCAATTCTTGCACATCTGGCATGATGTGTGGTCTAGCATTCCAGAAGTATCACGCAATCCAGACCACCAGTAGATTCACTACAATTTCATTCATTGGACATATCTCACCCCTGTGAAAATTCCCCACATGAAATTAATTAACAGCCCTTTATGCACTCTCTGCCCAATAAAACCACAAGGCACATATCTTCACATGACATGGGAGTGCTATCCCGCTGGTCCAAAATTTTCGCCTTGTTTAATGTTACTGTGCTTGTTACTGTCAATGTCTTGATTCTGAATGACCTTTCAGCCTTTCAGCTCTCTGGAACTCAGAAATGTGCTGTTTGTTAGATTTACAGCTGCGAAGAGAGTTCTCTGTCTCAGTGTATTGTTTGTAATTGTTTTTCACAGTTTGTTTCTTAAATACATAAATATGAATACAATTTTGATCACAATTTTTTTTTAAATACATACTTTTATATCATATATATTATATAATTTATTATTTTGTTATTATATATTTTATGTAATATTTTGGTCAATTTGGTCAGCTTTTTCATTGACTCAAGGTAAACAGTCCATGATCTCAAAGCAGTTGCACACTGTTTCACAATGGTGCCCACCGTTCAGAGGTTGAACGTGCCCCGTCTCTCTCTGTCTCTCTCTGTGAGGTCGAAAATCAAGCTGTTCCACTTAGCACTCCCTCCAGAGGCCTGGAAAACCTCTGGTGTATAATCAGGAAGAAGGTTTTTTTTTTGGGGGGGGGGGGGGATTTTCTTTTCTTTTAGCATTGTTTCTGTTTTCTGAGTTTGTGTGCTTTTCTCTTTGCATTGTTTCTTTATTTGCAGCACGTTTGGATATTTGGTTGAGTGTGTAGCCTATTTGCAGCGTGTTTGTTCAATGCTGGACATGTGTCTTGAAATTTTCCAATTTGCTTGTGTTTTGTCTATTTGCGTGTTTTTCATTAAGTTGTGATGTGTTCGCCGCAACCGGCCCCCTTTGTAGTTGTAGCGCAAGATAATGCACAGCAATGGAGGATTTCCATCGAGGTTACATTTCTGTGAGTGCCTGATGACAATCAGAATCAGAATCAGCTTTATTGACCAGGTATGAAGACACATACGAGGAATTTTCCTTTGGAGCATAGTTGCTCACAATGTGCTTACACATTCAAAACAAACAACCAAACAAACAATATATACACACTAATATAGACACACTAATATATACATACTCTAAACAGAAACAATGTAGAGAGATGAGTGCAATGAAGAGTCCAATACAAATTATTTAAATGTGGAACATAGTGCAAAGGGTACTGGGATAAATAGTATGAAGTTATTATATTACAATATGAACAGTATGAACATTATGAACGGTTCTGAAATAGGAAATGAGAATGATGAATAAATAATGAATAATAAGCGAGATATGAGAATGAGAATGATGAATAAATACTAAATAAATGGAATAATAGTGGAACCAGTAAACAGGTGCTGTAGAGACAGTGATTACTGGGTTATTGGCCAGAACTGAACCTGACACTGTGGGTCAGTAGTCGGCTGTTCATCAGAGAGATGGCCTGTGGGTAGAAACTGTTCCTGAATCTGTGGGTTTTGGCGTACAGTGCTCTGTAGCGCCCACCAGAGGGCAGAAGCTGGAAAAGATTGATTCAGGGGTGAGAAGGGTCTGCAGTGATGGTTCCTGCCCGTTTCCTGACTCTGGATGTGTATAAGTAATGGACGGAGGGCAGGTTGGCACCGATGATCTTTTCAATATAACGTTGACTACTTAAAAAGCACTTAAAAGTTGACCCAGCTTGTTTGGTCAATTTAATAATTAAAAAAAGTAATTTTGCCATGTTTGTATTTAATTAACAGCCGTTTTATTAATCTTTTACCTCTGTAAAAATGTTTTTTGTATGCTACCTACATGTGCCATCTACTGCAGACAGAGCGCGGTTGCCGTTGACCTCTCAAATCAACATTCACACACTGTTATGCACTGATTTTAGGATGTTGACATGTGGGCTAATTTAAATGATTATTTGAACCATTAATGCCAAGGGACTGGTGTTTGCTTTAGCTATATGTTACAAGTGTACATCAGACACTGCCTCTGCAAAAAATAAGTACTCCACTACATTGATTTGATGTTTTATTGTACATTAAACTATCCAACAATACAGGCTTACAAGTACAGTTGAAATGATTAGACACTTAAACACTTGATAGACAGAACTGTGTTGATCGTTTCTAGTTTCTAAAATATTAGTTTTTTTTCTCCATTGACAAGTTTCACTTTTAATACTTTAAGTAAGCTAAGACATCCTGATGTTAGGTAGCCTACTTAATACTTTTACTTAAGTAAGATTTAATGCAGAACTTGTAATTGTAACATAGTATTTTACAGGGTCGGCCTAGTATTAGTACTTTTACTTAAATTACTTTTTCCACCACTGACACTACCGTACCATTCATTCACATAGATTGTATCAATCTGCACTCCAGTGTATAGGGGGCAGTAATGTAGCTGTAAGTTGGATGGTAACCGCACTTTAACAAAAGCAAGAAAGGTAACGTGTGACGAAACAGGAAGTCCTCACATTTAACAAACACACCACGGATGTATAATAACAACGGGAGGCTAACAATCAAAGAGGAAGAGAGAAGCCTAATGTTTTGACGTTTTTTAAGAGGTTAAAATATATTTTGGTAACATTATAGATTGTACTTGTCAGATAGCGTCGGAGAATCAGTAACGTTACGGAATGTCAGTCAGTTATTTGTATTTTTAATTCCTTTAAGCCAGTGTCAATGCTAGTGCTCACACGCCAAACTAATAAACGTTACTATACTAGCTAAAATTTGCCACTTTAATACGGCTTCATATTCTTAGAGTTGCATGTATTATATTGTAAATACCGCTCAATTAACATATGATATAGCCTAGCCATTCTTTCCAACTAATGACCAATATCAGTTAACGTTATTGAAATGCCATTAATTAAGTCATTTGTTCGTCTCCTCGCTGTTTTTTTCTTTCACTTAAGAGCCGTGAAGGTTGTTTGTGTTAATATGTACAAGTTTATTTTTTTAAATGTTCAGAATCTTGCTGTCTTTAATTTGACTGACAGCGCAAACGCCCCACGTGCACGACTCGTTCGGACGTGGGACCTTAGGACTTTGCTGATAAACTGTATCAGCTAACGTTATTGAAGTCAGTTATACTAGATAATACATTATGTAATACGGGATTGAAGTTACAACTCTACAAAGATCTGTATAAAATATTTACCATGTGATTGAAACTGCTCAATAAATGTGACTTATCAGATGAAATGATAAATTTGCAATGGTGAAACAAAGGTGTTCATAATGTCTCCTCTCTTCCCTCAAAGTTAATACGATGGATAACATGGTGACAGACAACAGGGATGAACCACAGACGGACTTCATCTACTGTTGTGGAGCCATCACAGAGATTCTTAAATTTGGCTCCTGTCAGTTACACTCTGGGCACAAGGTGCTTTTTCTTATTATTCCAGGTGAGATGAACTAATTATTTTGTATTCATAAGTGTGCACCGCTTAAAGTAGGGGTGTCCAAACTTTTTTTTACTGAGGGCCACTCACAGGAGAGCCTCACTTCTAATGGACTAAAATTAGCAAAATTAATCAAAAGAAGGTAAATTATCACGCATGCGCATAAATGCGTATCTGAAAACCCAGCTTTCTCCCGCACGATTGGTCTACCCTGCTCGGAAAACTTGACGGCCACGCATTACAACGACAGCTTTTTTCTTTTTTCTTTTTATACAAAAGGACTATACGCCAGTATGTAAATACAAAAGTAATTCCAGAGGTGCTATATATATATAAATATATTGACATTTTTTGTAGGCTAGACCTTTTGTGCTCAACATGTAATCTACACTTTTAGTATAGTATATTTATTATTTTCTTATTAAAGATATTAAATTAAGACTGGTCACTGATCCAAAACTGTGACCGACACGGTGTACCAAGCATAGACGAGATTATATTAAGTGATCAACTGGTTGGAGATTTTTATTGTCGATTACGCCGGCTATATTACAGATGTTTACGGGGGCCAATCCAAAATATAAAGGAGTTGTACATTAACACCCCCTTGGATTACATGTGGATGGGAATTCTTTTTGACCGATGGAAAGTCAAAGCATTTAAAAAAAAACAAAATAACATTTGCAAGACAAATACTGGGCGCAGGCCAGTAAAAATAAATTCCAGCACCACATACCAAAATCAGGTTTTATTGTATTGTAACATGTTACACACTACAACCTCAGAAAATCAGCCAAACCGCATTTTTACGCGGGGAGGACGGGGGGCATTTATTTAGCTGCATAAATTGTTGCAAAAAGTCACAAATATCTTAGCTCCTTTATATTTTTGGATTGGCCGCCACGTAAACACCTCGTAATTCATAGCCCGGCGTAAATGATAAATTAAAAAAAAAAAACGATTATTATTATGATCACTTAAATAATCATCTCTATGCTTGGTACACAGATGTCGGTACACAGTTTGGGACAGTGACCAGTCTTAATTTAATATCTTTATTAAAAATATAATATATCTGAAGTACTAAAAAGTGTAGATTACATGTTGACACTTGTGACAGTCTAGCCAACACAAAAAAGCTAATGTATATTTTATATATATTATATATATAAAATTATAATATATATATATACACACCACAACAAACACACACACACACCACATACACACACACACACCACACACTATATATATTCTGTCATCCACCTCTGGTATATGCATACTGGCGATATAATTGTTCTTGGTATAAAATGAGAAAAAAAAAAAAAGCTGTCCGTTAATGCTTGGCCGTCAAGTTTCCGACGCATGCGTAGTACCAATAGTGCAGGAGAAGAACTGGGTTTTCAGCCACGTATTTATAGCACAGGCGTGTCATCGTGCGCATGCGCAAAACGTTGTGGCAGCAGGACGGATCGTGTACCGACAAATACAACAAAGCCTACATCACAGATTTCCATTAATGGGTTTTAGTTAACGCAACAGACTCAGATTCAAACACATTAAAATGGCTTTTAAGTAATTTTGTTACAAAAACTCAGCTCCGTCACAATACACTCAACACATGCAATTTAGTAATAATCATTGACACTTGATGTTTTAGGTTTTAAGTCTTCGATTTGCTGCACAACTGTGTTCCTGGATATGCGTTAAAGTTGAATTCCTGCATTTTCTTTGGGCACATTATTCCTGCAACGTTTTATGAACTGAGAAAGGTTTTCCGTGTCGGGCAATCAGTTGAGCTACCTCGTAACTGGCTATTGTGACATTTCCGTGTGTTTTGTTATAAAATATAATTAAAAATATTGTTGAGTTTGCAATAGTGTTAATTTTGTCGCTTATTTTTCATTAAGTCTTAGTCTTGTGCCAAATGTCCTTGTTAGATTTAGTCATATTTAGTCATTCACATATTTTTGTTAGTCAAGTTTTAGTCTACTTTTTAGTCAAAAGAGAACTCAGGTATCTTAGTTAAGTTCAAGTCAAAACCTTTTATTCTTTTTTTAAAATAAATTATTTCTGAGATTATTTCTGATAACCATTTCAGTCAAATAGTATTTCACCCATCTCAAATATTGGTTAAATTTCACAATTCCCTGACAAAAACGCGTTGTTAAACGCATCTTGTTTTATATCAAGCCTCTTCCTTCATGCAAATACAATTGTACACATGGCAGGGGCACATCGCTCTGCGCTGTAGTGGCTTCTCCAGCAGGCTAAACCAGGCTTCCTTCCTCCCTCCCTGGGGCACATCGCTAAGCTCTGCAGCGGCTTCTTCAGCAGTATGAACCGGGCTTCCTCCCTCCCCCGCCCGGGCCACATTGCTACCTGGATGTGTGACGGGTAGATAAAAAAAGGGGACACGGCAAATCTCTAGATGAACCAAAGCCTGATTGAACTGCGCTTAATGGGGGGAAAAAATACTGGGAACCAAGCGATTGGCCTGTTTGGAACAGGCCCACGCTTCAAACGGGCACTGCAGTAGTTCTGTCTCATGATGAAAAAGTAGAGACGATTGTAGACGAAAATGAAGAGAGATTTTATCTTAGTTTTTTTTTTTAGGCAAAGCATTTTAGTCTTGTCTTTTTTTGTCAACAATAATGCATGTTAATTTAGTCTTAGTCAGCTATTTTGGACATTGGTGCAGTCTCGTCAGTGTCTTGTCTTCATCATGAAAAAAAAGGTCGTTGACAAACATAATTACTCTGGTCTCGTCTGACGAAATTAACATTAGTTTGCAAGCTAGCTGCCATTTGCTTAACTTTTTTTTCTCATTCGGCACCAATGTAAATCAAGCACTGCCCCACTTCTATGAGGAAGTATTTTAAATTTTCCCACCATGTCTGAAATTTTCTGCACTGTCTTGGGTTCTGCCATTTTTGTTCCCCTGTTACTACATTTTTCTTTGATTGCTCTTTTTTGTGGAGAAGCTGCCTTGTTCAAGACACTACCTCCACCAGGTGTGAAAACTTGGAATTGCAATACAGTCAAAAGCAAGTTTATGAGGTCATAAGGAGCAAGATTCCAGATCCGCCCATCTGAGCTTTTATTATCTCAAAGGCAGAGCAGGATACCCTGGGCTCGGTTTACACCTATTGCCATTTCTAGCAACTGGGGGACCATAGGCAGGCTAGTTGAACGCATATGATTGTTAAAAAACCTTCATGCCGTGGGACCTTTAACAAGCTCCTCCTAGAGATTTCATCCAATCAACTTCAAATTTGGTCTGTGCCATCTTAAGACAGTAAAAATGAACATTTATTAAAAGAAAAACGTTTGGTCATAGGGCATGGCCGTGGCGGGGCAACCATTTTGTGTGTTTCGCGATCAAAACAGGAAATGGGTGTAACTTGAGTGTAAGTTGTGTGATTTTCTCTAAACCTTTCAGGATTTATTAGAGTCCAACCCTGAGGACATGTAAATGCCGATATTCACTCCAAGTCATAGCACCCCCTAGTGGCAACAGGAAGTAGGCCTAAAAGATAAGGACAAACTCCTCTAGAGATTTCATCCAATGGACTTCAATTTTGGTCTGTACCATCTCAACACCTTTAAAGATGAGAAGTTATTAAAAGAAAAACTTATGGTATGGATGTGGCATTTTGAGCATTTATTGATGAACAAAGAAGTTGTTTTTTGTACTTTTGTGTACATTGTCCAAATTGGCCAAATCTTTTTACAAGAGTCCAGGCCTAAGGACATTTGTATGCCAAAATTGACTTTTGGTCATAGCGCCCCCTGCTGGCAACAGGAAATTAGCCTTATGTGACAAACATCGAGACGGGTATGGCTGCAGCCTGGAGCATCCCATCTCGTCCGTCCCGTCTCATCCCGTCCCGTCTCATACGGAGGTGTGTCCAACGGTAAAACCAGAGGGTCAAAATTACGATATCGAGACCCCCCCCCTCCCCGAACATGTTCAATGGAGTCACGGGTAATTCGTGACCACATTTGTTGCAATCAATTTGAAAAACGTAAAAAAACTGTTAAAGTAACCATTTGCCCTACATAGTTTGCTCATTCTGAATTTATGCTTGTGTTGTTCCATATTAACGTGGCTACATCTGATAAACCTGCATCAGCGACGCAGCCGATTCTGCGACTAACGGCAGGATCTCCTGAGGAGGGATAACAATCCACGATCTGCACACACAACAACAAGACTACGAAAATAAACATGTTACACTCTTTCCAAGACTTTTTAATTGTATATTCTATATTGTTTTCACACTTCACTGGGACATTGCTGCAAATAACTGCTTATCAGCATGGCGAGAGCATTCGACTGTAGCTCTACAGTCGCTGCCTCGGCTGTCGGCTCTCTGGGACCCGGGGCAGAATGCTGTCGGGTCTCTGGGACCCGGGGCAGAATGCGGTCGGGTCTCTGGGACCCGGGGCAGAATGCGGTTGTAGTTTTCTACTACCGCGGCATCGGCCTTCGGGTCTCTGGGACCCGTCCTGCATTCGACTGCGTATCTCTGCTGCCCCGGTCTTGGGCCAGGATGCGATTGTATTTTTCTTCCACAGCGGTTCTATCGGATTTGTGTGTGATGTATGAAAGGGGGAAAGAAATTAAAACCAAACCTAAATTAAATCAAAGTTGCAGCTATAGAAGGATTTTTTAGTTGCCTATCATCTGCATTTTTTATAGACGAAACACGTATTTTAAGTGTTTTTATTCATCAGTATGATAGTCTGCATTTATCTTATGTACAGTTTAGTTTAAATTGCGTGTACCTAAACAGTACGGCAATCATGCATATGAAAAAAATACTTTCAATATTTTTTGTTTTTTAATTTAACAGTAACGGCAACACACAAAATAATAAAATAATTAAATATTTAGTGTTTTTTTTTCAAGTACCCAGATAGCTCAGGTGTAGAGCGGGTGCCCATAATTAGATGTTAGCTCCTCGATGCAGCGGTTCTAGTTCGAGTCCGACCTGCGACCCGTACTGCAAGTCTCTTCGATCTCTCTTGGTGGTTTTTTTTTTAACTAAACGTTAAAACCAAATATTAAAAGTATTTTATTCATTAGCATGATAGTGACGCAGGTTTATTTATTCCAGACGATAGTCTGCGATTTATCTTGTCAACAGAACCATCCATCTGGAAAATTATTCGCGATTTCGCATTTTTGACCCTCTGGATTTACCGTTGGACACACCTCCGTATGAGACGGGACCGGATGAGACGGGACGGACGAGATGGGATGCTGCAGGCTGCAGCCATATACTCTTGCAAACATCATCCGATTTACATGAAACTGTGTGGTCTGAGCCACCTTCTATACTGTAACCACGCTTGACCCTTATGCTTTGGCCACGCCCCTTTTACAGCTAATGGCGTAGTGTCTTTTGTGAGCTATCATTGAACTCAGCAGGGTGTTCTCTTTTCATTGGTGACAAATTGCAGTGTCTGAGTGGCTTGCAAATGCACGGTTGCAAGGTGTGCCGTCTGCCCGTAACTCCGATGCGTGCAGAAGAACAAGGGCCCGTTCAACGCTGCTTGCAGCTTTAAGTTTTGTTTGTTTTTCAAAGTCCTCATAGGGGGTTTAACAGATTTGTTTTATATCACATTAGTTTAATCCTCTGTGACCTCCCAAGTGACCATTAATTGGGAAGGAAATAGTTGATAGTGGGGAACTATGCTGATCTTCTGCTGTCTTCCATACAGGTAACCCAGGTGTAGTGGGCTTCTATAGAACCTTCATGCAAACACTTCACAGTATGTTTGAATACCGCTATCCAGTGTGGGCTGTAAGTCATGCTGGTCACTGTGTACCACCAGACTATATGGATATGGTAGAAGGTACGGATTATTCTCAAATTCATTTTTATTTTTACCAATCTAATTACATTGGAAGAGAAATCATGAATTATCATGCTATGTGAAATAGTAAATGTTTATCACATATAACATATTTAGATATTGGGATTTGTTAGCCTAGTAATTCCAGATAATTGAACATGGACACCAAAAAAAAGTATACAGAAATTAGAAATGTTCTGGCCAGACATTCAATTCAATTTTTCTTTTTTCATACAGATGCCTTCTCAGCAGCAGAAGATGACGTGTTTGGCCTTAACGGCCAGATTGAACACAAGCTGTCCTTCCTCAGGCAACATGTTCCCAGAGAAACCAGCCTGGTCCTGGTTGGACACTCCATCGGCTGCTACATTATTCTCAACATGATGAAGCAAAATCCTGAACTCAAGGTTAGTCACTCTCTTATCTCCCAGTTTTATTTTGGGGGGGGGGGCGGCAACAATAAAACATTTAACCCTCTGGGGTCAAGAGTCTAGAAGGATTAGGATAAGGGTTTTAAATCACATTCCCGACATCAAAATACTAAGTGAAGTATAAAGAATAAAACAGCCCCTGCACCAGGGCTGTTGCTAATGTTCTCTCTATCATTCCCACTTTAGTACATTTGCTACATCTAGATACACACCACACAGTTTAGTACATGTGCTACTTCGTGTAACACAATACATATCTCAGTTCTGCTCTGTGGAGCGTTCAGAATGTCGTCCATTTATTCAAAATTCAACGTATTCAAATTAATTATGCTTGAAGCCGCATGACAAATTTGGTTTTTCATGGGTGTTGGCCAGATCCTCTAACAATACTGAAACTAATAGGCAGGAATAAAAAATGAATAAAATGCAATGTTTTATCTCACTGACATAATTGTAAAAAAAATTAGAAATTATCTTGATGGATTTGAAGTGTTCTTTGTAATCTTTTTTTTTTTATTTTTTTATAAAGATTATAAAGGCCATTGCATTGTTTCCCACCATTGAACGCATGGCTCAGACTCCTCAGGGGAAGGTTATGACCCCTGTGCTGTGTCATATGCGTTATGTGGCCTACCTGCCTCTCTTCCTGCTCTCTCTGCTGCCGGAAGAACTTAAAGCCAGCCTGATCAAGCTAGTGTTTGGTGGCATCCGCTCTCTGGACCACACTGTTGTCCAACCTACTGTAGGTCTACTCAGCGGTGACTGTGCAGGTTGGTTATGCTTTGTTCTTTACTACTTTGATGCCCTATAGTGTTCACTTTTTGTTGAGAATGTTACAGTGCCAGCTCTACATTTTTGGCTGCATCGCACCACAGGGCCAGCCCTACAACCTCAAAACTTGGTGCCTCTGTCCATGTGTCACTTTGTCACTGAGTGATAAAGTTCCACCATTATCAGTGGTGAGTAAGTGAGGACATGTGTCAGATGATCTTTCAAAAGGAATAGGCGCGAACATTCGTACAGGGCATTTACTTATGTTACATTCATGTGGTGCTGGAATAATCGGAAAAAAATAGTATATTAAAGCAATATTTCTGTTGTGATTAAACAAACTATATGTTACTTTTAAATGTTTCTGAAACTATTTAATTTTTCATCTGATGATCATAAATGACATGTAATGATTGCCCAGGTCTGATTTTTCTCGCAAACTCATAAAACTATTTACGGCAGGTAGACCGGCTCTACAGTCATACATTCTGATGGGTTACAGATTTTGGTGTAACACCGGAAAAGCTAAGCTAAAGCTAAGTTAGTGTATCCAGCCAGGTAAAGGGTAGCAGGAGATTTCTTTATATAGGCCTAATTGCATTTTTATTTTATTTTAAAAATTATGTTTTGTAGTTATGGCTGATACTGTGGCAGGACCATCACAGAAAAAAAGGACATTAAACAAAGAACAACTAAAATCTAAAAGGTAAAGTGATAGAAGATGGGTGAAAACCCGAATCAATCTTAGTCAGGCTTTCCATGACCGTCATAACCGGTTTAGCTCATGATTAATCTTGCATTGCCAGACCATCCTCCATAGCGCTGCAGAGAAGGGGATGGCTAGTCCACACAGCAGTCCAAGAAGGGAGGAAAAAGTACTCTGGTTTATTTGCATTTCTTTAAACCACTCACAATCGTCTTGGGCGGTGCTAAGCGTCGGACAGAGTCATGATGCCGCTGCAAAATAGCCTCGGGAAGGAACTGGTTTTGGAGGAGCGTGTACATTCAAAGGTTGTTTAAGTCATGCAACAGAAAACTCAGGTTCAACAGATAGTCTAGCTAGCTTTCTCAATTTTCCCTGCAGAGATCTAAGAAGCAGTTAACCAAAGTCCTCATAAATCGGCTGCAGTTTAAAGTTACAACACAAAGAAAGGTAACAAATATCTGTCTGAAATCCCGGAAGTGGAATTTTGTGTATATAGAGTAGCTCATGATGGATCCAAAGTAGGTTAAGTTACCGTATGCAACACTTGCAATGAAACAATATCTGTATTCTCTTATTGTAAATGAATGATTTTCTGTCAGAGCAGAACATGCATGACCTCCTGGTTGTTAGCGCTAACTAACTCAGTAATACAGTGGGCAATAAAGCACCGTAAAGAAAAGACCTTTACGACAGCAGGCATAGTAAAACAGCACCGCTTTTGTCTAAAGCCTGGTAGAATCAACACTAATGGAAAGTTACATATAGCCACTGTAGTGACTATGTCCTATACTTAGCTGCAACTGGTTGCTAATTTAGATTGTTGTTTCTAACGTGTACTAATAAAAAAACAAAAACGATGTCCAGTCCTTTCCAATAGTTTGCTTTTTAAGGCATTTATTTTCTACGTCCTTAAAGTGTCACTTCCAATAAATAAAAAGTTATATGAAGTCCCAATAACAACATAATCCGAGCACAGTTAAAAACTGTTTGCTATTCTTCTTCAATTAACAACTCCTGTTTTGCATCAATACAGGAACTTAAATTAGGCCAATGCCAACCTCAGCCTTGACAACACAAGGCAATATCATGCCCCCTGTGGCTGTAGGAAAACAACCCGTTTGGCTCCTACACACCTGCTCATAATTTCTTCTGGCAGAAGAAAAAGCAATTTTCTAACAATATAGATAATGTACACAAAAACAAACTTAACACAAAATCTACACTTTAGTTTTTAATAACTTATGCAAAATGTTTACTGCATAAACCATATTGAACCCGTATATATTTACACGTATTTACTTTGTAGCCTCACATAAGAGACACATTTTAGTCACAAGTACAACCAGGTACAACCATATTTGTTTTTGTTTGAAGATGAACAGAACGTACAAGTTCCTTTTATCTGGGAAAGTTTCCAGTATTTTTCCAATCATCCAAGATCCACGTGGAGCTGTGCAATCCACAACAACAACAAAACCAATGTGTTGGTCTTTAGACAGGATGAGGAGATGTTTTGTGTCCTCAGGCAAAGCTAATTTATTGAGGCGTCCCCCAACTCTCAGACAGCCATCTTCTAGAACTGGATCCAACTTGTAGATGGTGCTGCCTTTTTTCTCTGATTTTTTAGATGATAATGCAGCCATCTCATCCTGCAATCTCTCTCTCTCTGACAAAAGGAAATTAGTGAGTACTCACCTTCTAAGAGGTCATCCAGTGACAAGTTCTTCCCTTTTGAGTGAAGCTTGAAAAGCTTGCATTTCTTGCTGCACATCCACCATTGGTGCTCCATTAACACTAGTATGTGCAAGCTGCAACTGCTTTCTTTGCCTACTCATCTTCAGAAGGGTTTCTTTCAGTCTGAGGATCCATGCAACTGCAACTTTTAATCTTTGCCAATCAGAGAAATAAGTTATTAGGTGATTGGTGGCATTCAAGGTGTTAATGGTTGCATTAAGCAGCACACTTTGCTTAACCTCTGGATCATCACTTGGGATGCTGAAATCCACAGGCAACCTTGGTTATTCATCTCTGGATCCCATTGAAAAGTTAGGCTTTTAACGCATCTGTGGTTGACCAACTTTTAAGTTTTCATTCCTCTTGAAGCGTCATCTGCAAGGTTTAGTGATGTGGGAATATACAGTAACTCCACTGTGACACGTCAGACTGTGGGTCTGATGAAGATGTTGCTTGGCAATGCAGAGATTGTTTGGCATGGTGACGTCTTCTTCTTTGAAAGGCAGTTTCATTTTTAGTGTCCTTTATGAAGCTGAACCGAGCTATCCATAATTTCAATGGATTTCCTTTCCTCCTTTGACATCTCCTCTTGGTCTTTGGAGGTTACCTCATTGAAGTGTATTGGTTCAGCTCTTCAATTCTGTTGACAATGGTTCTATTAACAGTAACGTCAAGGGTAACCGCTTAAACCTTGCTTGTCACCGTTTCCCTCTAATGGACCCTGAATAACTTGAATTCTACCTTCTGAGATGGAATATACACTCACCTGGATTATTACACATTATTATTATTATACACCTGTTCAATTTCTCATTAATGCAATAATCTAATCAACCAATCACATGGCAGTTGCTTCAATGCATTTAGGGGTGTGGTCTTGGTCAAGACAATCTCCTGAATGTCAGAATGGGAAAGAAAGGTGATTTAAGCAATTAGCCTTGTTGATGCTAGAGGTCAGAGGAGAATGGGCCGACTGATTCAAGC
>NC_045752.1:24462100-24470896 GCF_008692095.1 Etheostoma spectabile
GCAACTTTGACTGAAATAACCACTCGTTAGAACCGAGGTATGCAGCAAAGTATTTGTTAAGCCACAACACGCACAACCTTGAGGCGGATGGGCTACAACAGCAGAAGACCCCCATCGGGTACCACTCATCTCCACTACAAATAGGAAAAAGAGGCTACAATTTGCGAGAGCTCACTAAAAAGGGAAAGTTGAAGACTGGAAAAATGTTGCCTGGTCTGATGAGTCTCAATTTCTGTTGAGACATTCAGATGGTAGAGTCAGAATTTGGCGTAAACCGAATGAGAACATGGATCCATCCTGCCTTATTACCACTGTGCAGGCTGGTGGTGGTGGTGTAATGGTGTTAGGGGTGTTGTCTTGGCACACTTTAGGCCGCTTAGTGCCAATTGGGCATCGTTTAAATGCCACGGCCTACCTGAGCATTGTTTCTGACCTGCTCATCCCTTTATGGCCACCTGTGTACCCTCCTCTGATGGCTACTTCCGCAGGATAATCCCCATGTCACAAAGCTTGAATCATTTCAATTGGTTTCTTGAACATGACAATGAGTTCACTGATCTAAAATGGCCCCCACAGTCACCAGATCTCACCCATAGAGCATCTTTGGATGTGGTGGAACGGAGCTTCGTGCCCTGAGTGCCATCCCCAAATCTCCATCAACTGCAAGATGCTATCCTATCAATATGGGCCAACATTTCTAAAGAATGCTTTCAGCACTTTGTTGAATCAATGCCACGTAAAATTAAGGCAGTTCTGAAGGCGAAAGGGGGTCAAACACAGTATTAGTATGGTGTTCCTAATAATCCTATAGGTGAATGTATTTAAAAGGTAATGTAATTGAGTTAGGTTTCTCAGGCCATCCTGTGACATTCTTCATTTAATCTCTGTTTCAGCGTGTTTGATTTTGAACAGTGCTTTAGCACTATTGTCCCCTGATCACAGCCTTTAAGGCCTCTCATGCCACCCCTGAAGACGACACCAAAGACCAATTGATCGTCGAGTACTGAGCCATTCTTTATGATGTAAAAAGGAGGATTTAAGGCTCCAAATGTTAGGGTTGTGGGTTCCTGTTTCCATGTTACCTGTTTTATTTTGTTAACCTGTTTTGATTGTTTTGATTGATTCCTGTTTCCTTATTTTTTTGTTTTTTCCTGTACTTTTCGCTTGGTTTACTTCCTGTACTATTTTGTAGTGTTTGGTTATGTGTCTTGGTTTAGCTTCTGATTTGTCCCTAATGCTTTTTACCTCAATTAATGTCCTCTGTTCTGTTCAGTTCTTGTCATGTTGTTGTTGTCATTGTTGTTGTCGAGTGTACCTGCTTGTTCCTTTTTTCTATGGGTATGCGTAGGTAGTTTGGATCGATTTTGATACCTTTATGGAGTCCAGTATTTATTTTTTGGAATTTCTGCTTTGTTTGGACTCACGTAAGCCTGGATTGATTTTTGTTACATTACATTACATTGATTTTTGTTACATTACATGTAACAAAAATCAATGCTTCTCAATGCTTCTATTCATCAACCTGCTTCTGCCTGTCGTGTATTTCTTGCCTCAGCACTCGGCCAGCCCTGATAGTACGTCATGACCAGCACAATGGACCCAACAGACACTATTTCTGAAGAACTTTGGGACCTTGTTTGTGATCTGGTGGAGCTCAAAGTCATGTGGGGGAGAGCAGGCAGTGACAGACGTAAAATAGGCAATTATGGCAGCCTATGTTGCTCTTGGCTGTCTCTTGACTGTCTACCGGCTTTTCAACTTTATCCATGATGGGGATTAAGGGGAAAAGTTTTATCACCACTGACCGGTTGGCTTCTGTTCAGCTATTTTTTTAATACCAGAGGTAGGTTTTTCTTAACAAAAGTTAGCATCTCTGCTTTTTCACTGTCCATTCAATTTCTCTTTTCATCTATCACATCAGAGGCAAGGCTTAACAGCCAAACACTGTCAACACACTTGTGCAGGGTGCACGCAGGTATTTGCATGCAGCAGGAGCAAGGGCAGGGAAACGGGCCTGGTTGTGCTGAGACAGGACACCTTCTTGTACCGCCAGTTGCAGCATGTGTGCCATGCACGGTAGACTTGCCACACCAAACTCCACCATAGCTTTAGCCATGTTACAGGCATTGTCACGTAGCATGACATACACTTGTTCTCTTAATGTTTTCTATTTCCCAACATAACAAATGCAGATGTAATTGCAAGTGCTGTGGAACCGGAGCATTCATGTGAGTGTAGGACACCTTTTTTAAGGGTGAAGTCTTTCTCTATTCACTGGGTTGTGAGGCTCAACATGCTAACAAGACTCACGCTTGACGTCCAAATGTCTGTGGTAAAGCTAATGTGACTAGCGCCGGCGAGGAGCTTTTCAATGTGACTGGCGAAAACACTCTGGAGCTGAAGTAAGGACACATCAGAAAAGTAGTGCCGGCTAGGCATAGCATACCGCTGCTCTTGGTACATAATTAGCCTGCTGAAACCAACGTCTTCCACCACGCTGAACGGCTGGTTATCAAGTGCAATAAATTCAATGATTTTGTTGTTAAGCACTTTTACCTTTGGGTAATCGCTGCTGTATTTCTAGCTTTGTCAAAGGACTGAAGGTGAGGCTGCTGATGGGTTTTTGCCGCAGTTCTTTCCTTCTTATTTTTCTAAAAGTCTTGGTGCTGCTCAGGATGACGTCTCTTAAGATGCGTAATCGTATTTGTAGTGTTTGATGGTGTTTTTCGCCTCCTCCCATCACTAGCAAATAGCAAGTTTATCTGTTTTAAAGATCTTAAAATAACTCCTTTCGTTGATGTGCAGTGTTAAATTGTGTGAGAGATTATTTGCTCCAAGTGTGAATGACTGCTCCAAGTGAGAATGTTACATGTGAAATTAAACACTGCAGTAGGCTATATCCCAATGTTGTTTTCAATTAAAAAACATTTGCACAAAGCCAGCGATCCACTTTTCCATGTTAAGAGCATTTAAATGAGAAAAAATACTGAGACAAAAAGAAATCAAGGGACATTACAATAGATAAAAATGTACGATTAATTGCGAGTTAACTATGACATTAATTGCAATTTATATATTTTAATTGTTTGACAGCACTAATAATTAAGTGTCAAAAAAGTACATCCTGTACATTATAGCGCAGGAATTTAGCTTTTAGTTTGCAAACAGTACAGGAGTAAATTCTCTCTCAGCTCACTAGCGAGATGAACTAAAGGTTTAAAGTGTTTCAGTGCAGTGAGTTGCACTATGCTACTACAGTCAGAGCTGCAGTCAAGCACCAAACAATTTGGTGAAAATCATTTGTATGAAGAATCTTTCTAGTGAACTGATCTTAGTGGTTCTGTACACTGAAAAGAATTAGTTTCCCATCACTAGCCAGGTTTGATTCGACACAGACGGCCGTAGCTCTGCACAGGCCAATTCAATCTAATAATAGTTATGTTCATGTGCTCCTTGTGTGGATGGTCAATTTTCCAACTTTCATAAGCTTTAGGACTGTTGTGTGTATCAAAATATTTATTCTACCCTTATTAATGTAAACCTATGATGACTGGTAAATGCATTAAAGAGAGGTTTTGTGGGGTGGGCAGCATCTTTGTTGTAGAAGACAAACGTGTACGAACGAACTGTCATGTCTTGTGACTGACGCCATATTTAGCAAAAAGTATCAAAACTCGAAAGATTCAGTTAATTTACATGTATCAACTTGAAGGAATCGATACTTTGAAAAGAGTCAGTTGGTTTGGTAGTTTTGGCAGTGGACTGTAACTTTACAGGGCCACCGGCAGAATTATTGCAATGGTTGTGCCAACTGTGCGCCTCGTGCCTGCCTGGTTTGCAATCATGCGAACCATTAATTTTGTTTTACATCTTCTTGAATAAATGTGCTCTAAAAATTAATTGCAGTTACAAATGACAAGACAATCCAAGTGCAATGCTTGTTACAAAATAGTGCTTTTCCATGAACTTTCCACTTTGTTCTTTGGTCAGAAAAATGTCACAAATAGGAATTTGCTTATTTTTTACTATGTATCAAATTTTACAGAGGTTTGAAACTGCAAGCCTGTGTGTCATTGAATATTTCTAGAATGTTTAATGTAAAGTAATAACTAGACTAGTGTAATTTCTTTTTCTTTGTAGCCAATGCTATGTACATGGGGGGTCAGGAAATGAGGAATGTTCGGGAAAGAGACAACAGAACTATCAAGAAAAACCTTGAAAAGGTAAGAAAAGACACAACTCTACACATGTCATCCCATGGTGACATTTATTTGTACTTGATAGCTACTTAGTGAATTTTTTGATAACATAAAACCCACATAAAGACAGCATGCTTGCTTGAGTTATCGAGCAAGGGTGCTTGACTGATGTTCTTTTTATGTTATTGTGTATTAAGTCTCAACATTAACAACAACAGTAAAATGTCTGTGTTCTCATTTTCAGCTCATATTTTATTACGGAGCTACAGACCACTGGTGCCCTGTTGAATATTATTACAACATCAAGCAGGATTTCCCACATGGAAATTTCAGACTGTGTGAAAATGGGTTCCGCCACGCTTTTGTCCTGGATGCAGGAAGAGAAGTTGCCAAAATGGTGTTTGAATGGATCAGTGGAGATTTGGGGACATGAGTTCAATCTTTGCTTTCAAGACCAGGAGTTTATTTTTATCAGCAGAGATTGGGGAATTAAATTGAGAATGCAAGCTTAATGCTCAACAAATATCAAAAATGATTTAGATATTTACTGTGTATTGAGGTTCAAATGTTTATCCTGGTGTAATGAGGTTCATGATGTTCATCCTCCATGCCTTTTCTTTTTAATTTATTGTATTTTTTTATTGGTCAATTTTATTGTGTTATGAAACATCATTAGATTGTAATGGAATCTGATTGAGAAAGTGATGAACCATTCAGCCGCAGGAGGCAATGTAGGTAAGGCACAAAAAGGTAAATGTAGGATCACTGGTTTATTTTGGTGTCAACAAGATGGGCCTCAAGACAACGGCTGATTGGGTAGGTGTTGGAGTTTGGCTAGATATAATTTTAAAAAAAGAATACCGGTACAATTTTTAGTTGATACCTGAATTACTTTCAAAACTGGTAACCAATGGACAAATGTAATGATCTAACTTATCCATGAACCTTTAACAATGCTAACTTGGATTGAAACACAGACACAAATAGTGTAACAGCTAATGTGCTAAACAAGTTTACAAGAGGTTTAATAAGAAAAGTCATATTGTGATTGTGTGACCTATTGTATATGGGTAGCCTTCTCGCTGGGCAAGTCACGTTTAGGTGGAATTCAGTGACATACAATGAAATTGCAGTTAAGTTTTCCCCTGAATATTTATGAATGATTATCTGGTTTGAATCCCAGTAATCCTGCGACACATTATCAAAGACAGAGATATTTATGAAACAAGAATTATTAAATCCCATTTTGTTATGCTTTTCTCTTTTCAAATTATCATTTAAATGTAGTGGAAGAGGGAGGTGAGTGCACATGTTTTTGATATTTTAATTTATTTAGTACCTCAAAATAAATAACCATCAAATCTACTCCTTGTATTGACCTATGCTCTGAAAAATGTGGCAATAATAGCCGGCTTGGCTCTCATCTCGGCACCAGCATGATAGCACCAGCACCTGCTATCCCGGACTTGGGGCCTCATGTATAAACGTGGCATACGCACAAAAGAAGACATACACCGCTCTCGACGCAATTAATTTTAAAATAGACGATAAAGCAGGTGTTCAAAAACTTGTCATGCAATAAAATGCAAATTAATTATTTAAAAATCATTGTTCATTAAACACAAAGTCCAGTGACTCATCGACCCTGGGTAATGGATATGCGTTGTTTTTTTCACACTGTTTTGCTTTCTGTAGTCCACACAGAATCTCATTTTGTGGCTCCTCTTTTTCGAAACCATCAGCACTCCCGAGGCCCAAGTGCTGTCTGACGATTCTGTCTCCAAAGGTCTCACCGCCGTCAACCTGTCTGTCCCCTCCCCCATAGTTGACTGGGCTGGGGGAGATGAACTGTGCATTTATTTAAGGAACACAGCTTAACTCCGGTCACTGTTGTGACTACGCCATACGTTCAGTCGCCATACATTCAGGGCAACCAGCTCAGGTTGTCTCCCCCCTCCTCTCATGCGAGACAATTTGTGTTTTTTTCAAATTTATAAAACAAATCAAAACTTACGAAAGAGGGATGTCGCTAAACTTACCTCACACATAAATAGTCTTCTGCTGGTTGTACTACATTGCTTACTTAAACAAAATAGGCATAAGCATAACTTTTGGTAATATGCATATACTTTTGGATATTTTAATAATTAAATAGAGTTGTGTCTCTAAACTTACCTCACACATTCTTGTTCTCTATTTTATAAAGGACAACACACATTAATTAGCATCTCTGTAAATGTGCCAGTGTTAGCCAGCTGGGTTATTTTCAACTGTAGGCCTTTGGCCAAAGGATTTTAGACCAGAGCAACAGGAAACAAAACATTATTACAGGTTAAACTATACAGACAGAAGTCAAAAAGACACCATACAGATGCTAAAGCAACAAATAAGCTTTCTCAGTAAGCCAGCAAAAAGCAGGAAGCAGCAAGACCATTGAGTCTAAGAAGCTATGCAAGCATCAAAACACAGCCAAGCAACACATACCCAAACCATTTACTTGCACCATGCAAAACAGTAACAAACAGTAATCAATGATGAAATAGGCTGCATCACTCATTAGGGAGGTGTTACTACAGCACAGGTTAATAGGATGGTAAAATAGTTAAACTACAAGTTAATCTTTCATACATACCCAAGGAAATGTAGAGCAGGATATATTTGACACCGGGCAAGACATCAAACATGCTAGCAGCAGGTCAACAGTGATAAGAGCAATAATATAAAAACCAGGAGATAAAAATGTTAACAATTTCGACTTTACAAGAGTTAGACCTTGAGACTTTGTGTGAAATTATGGTAGGTGGTGCAGTTTCTTGTTTCATTTGGTAGAGTTTTCCACCTATAATGTATTTCTATTGCCATAACATGGTACCTGCTTGACTCGGCGTCTTGTCCTCCTGTTTGCATTCCATGTGAGACGAGCATGGCTGGTCTTCATAGCAGGAAACAGCCGTGACCTAACGCGACACACACACAGAATGTCGAAGGTGTGTTGCTTTTAATTCTCAGCATGTGGCTGTTGCCACAGCCAGAAGAAAAAGTTAGTTAAAAAAAAAACACTGGCTACACTACTTAAACACAGTGGTTTTGTACAGGACACCCTTGTCTGTCACTAGCAATGATGGCAAATGGCCGTGAATAGTGACTCTTCTCTCCAACCGATCAGTTCACGTCACCTTTTGGTATTGCCTCAGCTATATTATTACCCAAAATTATGATTATGCTTACTTTTGAAAGGTAAGTGCTACTAGAGTACAACCAGCAGGGGGCTTCTATGTGTGGTATAGTTTTGGAGACATGCTTCTCTGTAATTATTACATAAATTACATTTTTTTGGCAAACAATATTTCCCAAAATTATGCATATGCCTAATTTAAAAAAATAAGTATTGTAGTACAACCAGCATGGGGCCTTCTATGTGTGGAGTAGTTTTGGAGACATGACTCTGTGTAATTACAACATATTAGCACAGAGCCCGTTGAAAATGTGCTAGTTTGGAACGGGCGATTGCTTGGCCTGTGGTATTGCTGCTTGTAGAATTCTTTAAAACCAAATTCTACCCCAAAATTACTTACAGAAAGACCCTAAACCACTAAAAATGCAACTCCACTATATAGCCTACTATTGATTTACAGTGTAGGCTACAGGGTATTTTGGCGACAGTAATGTTTTAGTTAATTAATTAGTGTTAGTTAAGCATTATACGTAATTAACTCAACTCAGGATGAGTATGATGAAAACAGATGTGTCTGCCCAGTTCACATTTTCTGGCATTGCGCAGCGCTGCAAAGGAATAATCTCCAAGATTATTTTATGTTCTGCCCATTGCCTGAAGTTAACTTTTGTCTTTGAAGTTAACCACCTGCCACAGTCACTTTTTACCAGCCAGTTGTTTTTCTATCCTGTCTAATTCTTGGTAGCCTACTCCTGGATATTGCGCCGTCATCACGTGCTGTAGTATGCGGGCCCGTTTTGTTAATCCAGCATAAAGACACAATTTACTATCCTGGCCTGGGACACAATTTAGGTCATCCTGAACATCTCATCTGCGGTTTTCCCTGCATCCACCGTGTGGGATTGTGTGTGTTTATCTGTTTGCATGCATCAGTCGTGGGGGTAACGGAGTAGCAACCCCACCTGCTGCAGCGAGGCAACAGGATTGAAACGGCAGCAATTTTCAGCGACTTTATAGTGAAAAAATTTTAAGCGTAAATTCATGTTACAATGTATACATGTTGGCATGTATACATTTTAGGTCTTACATTTTGGTCTGAAATGTTTTGCACGGCCTTTCACTGTACGTTTTGTTGGTAAAGAGATTATTATTGGTATGAAATGTTTGAGTCACACATCTCTTGTCTTCATAGCAGAAACAAGGAAATTAATTTGGATTGGGACTGCTTTATAGCGAGTAATGAAAATGCATAGGGGACCCCGACTGTCAATCAAAGTCTTCTAGTGATGCGGGCCCCTGATTGGTCCATGCCCTTAAGCAATGTAATGGGAAAATTACATTTAACCAATGATTTTCATATTATTTAGTCATAATAAGATCTCCAATGCCAATGACAAGGGTTGGTTTTCCTCTGGGGGCACT
>NC_045752.1:24470906-24470994 GCF_008692095.1 Etheostoma spectabile
AAGTGTATTACTGAGTGTATTTACCAGAACTGTGGCCACATTGTAACTCTGTGCATTGTGAAAGCTGTTCTCGTCATTTGATTGTTCT
>NC_045752.1:24471004-24471241 GCF_008692095.1 Etheostoma spectabile
CAGAAAACAATTAAACCCTTCCACCGAATACCTTAAACCTTTAATCCAGTTTGCAGCCTGTCTATTTTGTTTCAACAAGGTCTCTTCTGCCACTCAAATTCCTCCCTCGCTGTACAGAACCTTCCACAACAGCAGCTACGTACCCTGCTTACAGATAATTATGCGTTTGAATTACTCAATTCTCATTGGCTACCAGCCAATGTGGCAGGTAGATTGACAGTGTTACCCGCCAATTGC
>NC_045752.1:24471251-24475410 GCF_008692095.1 Etheostoma spectabile
CGCATTTGGCAGGTGGTCGGGTGTTAATTTCAAGCCCTGGTTCTGCCAGCTCACAGCAACTTATACAATAGTAGGAAAAGAGTTGTATCCCCCCCACCCCACCGCTGTTGTAAAGTGTTCTGCATGTAGCGTCTGCATGTGATGTGCAGGTTACCTTCCCCCCAAACATGCCCCCAAACACGTACATATACCTACGTACAGATACGTCTTTCTTTATTAAAAAGATAGCACGCCTATAAGTGGCATGATGCTCTGTCTGCCACTTGTTTTCTGTAGCTGGTTGTGCTTTAAATTTTAGCTGCCAAAGCTCCACTGCGTTCTTCGACCCTCTCTGTCTCTGGTTCTGCGCTGTGCAGTGTAGTGTGAGAGGGGGAGTGGCCAGCGGCAAAAGCCAATGTGTGCTTCTTTTACGATATATTTTGCATTCCTAACTTCCAAACTTGGCACTGCACTTACATGTGCCTGTAGCTTGACCCCTGTCAAGTTTGAAATCCATTTGACTAACGGTTTGAGAGATATGCAAATAACACAGAGACATAAACAGACATAAATAGTTCCTGTAGTTTATAGATAGATTACTTTTTTACATTATTAGTTATTATTAGTCTGGAGGACAAATGTGCTTGTTGGAACTGCGAACAATTCGTGGGTTTTTTGTATGTCTTTACTGTGGCATTGGTAGGAGCATTTAAATTGACCTTGGGTGTCCTAAAACGCACCATCATATAAAATGTAATATTATTATTTTTTTATCATTTTAATATTTACAGAAACACTAAAGAAAAACAATTCCAAAAGAAAGGGTTTGGTCATTTGGAAATTTCATAAATTATTATATAATATTATTTAATATTATGTAGCAATACATTTCTACTTTATTTAAGAAAAATCTCCCTTTGCTGTTAATCATTTTGACTTAGACATCCAAAACATTCTGGTCTTTTTATTTAATTAGAAAATGTTAGAACAACATTTGACAAACACAAAAATCAAGGTATATTCAGTGTTGTTTCATTGAACACCATCATAAAACTTTAAGATGGAAAACAATGGTAGGTCATAATTGTCCATATCATCAAATTTAAAGAAATCTCACATAATGGGCTATATCGTGACTTAAAACACCTTTAAACACATTACCATTGACATCAAACAAAAAGTCATTCTTTCACACAGACATAAATTCAGTGAGCTATAATGATACCATCAAGGGGGCCATGATTCACTCACTAGTTGGCCATTCGCTGAAAGACTTCCAAAGAAAGGGTAAAGGAATTTCAATGTCCATCTTTTTATTGCTCACTCTAATGTACGGTGCTGTGCTCTGGGATGTCCTTCTCATGAGATGTGCGATTCCATTCAGTCCACTGTAGAGATGTGATTGCAAAATACTGATAAATTCACTGGTATAATTATTTACCTTCTCCATTTTTAAAGCATTATAAGCCATATGAATCTTCATTTTGGCATGGTTTCTATAATCAGCCACATATCTCTTTGCCTCCTCAGTATGTTGGTTTGAAGCCTGCAGAACCTCTGTGTGGATGGCATCAACTTGAGAAGCAATTTCCACGTTTGCGTCTTTTAGGTGGGTGATGAAATCTTTTGCCTTTTCACCAATCACTTGGAGTAGTTCATTTACTTTTTTTTTAAGCAAATCGCACCCTCTGCGCACTGAATGTCTGAGCTGATCATATATAGATCTTATAGAAGACATCAGTTTATCCATGATTTCATTTCCATTGAAAACAACATCAGTTCTAGGTATGGTGAAATTGATTTCCTTGATGTATTTGGAAATATTCTCCACAAGGCTGGAAAACCTTTGGATTGACCCCTCAGTGGCTCTTGATACAGACTGATGAACTCCCTGGAACATCTCCAGACTTGAGAGCTTTTCTTCAGATCCAGGCACTGTAAACTTTGTTTCACTAATGAACTGTGTCACTGAATGTGTGAAAACATTAATTGTATCGTTAATATGTTTCAAAAATTGTCTAGCTTTGTGAGCCAACATGTCTATAACATCCTGCACACTCATGGACATCAAGCTTTCAGAAGCTTTCATGTACATGTCTTTTCCTTGATCACTAAGGTGGTTGATTATATTCTGTAGTGTGGTAGAAGACACAAGCACCTCATGGTAAACACTCTCTATGGCATCAGAAGCCACGTTTTTCAGCTTCATGCCGCCACGTTTGAGATCAAAGCCAAAGTGGGCAGTGTGGTACTTGTTAATGAACTTGAGCACAGCATTGGTCATAGCAGGAATCCTGTTCTTGGTACCTTCAATCACATCATGGAGGAAGTCCCAATTCCATGATGTCTGTAACATAAACTGAGAGTTTCTCAGCATAGCTTTGGCAGTGAAAACATCAGTGTCCTTTTCAGGAGTAGACTAGAGTTGAGGGAAGAAATTCAACTTTTAAAACAGTGTCAAATTACACTACACATAGCGGTAAACCATCTTTAGATTTAAAAATTATTTATATGCAAATGGGAAAACAGCTTAGAAGTGTCTTACTAGGTTGCGACTGAAGAGTTTTCCATACAACTGTGACGGAGACCTTCGCTGAAATTGCAATCCAAGGAACCCGGCTGATGGACAAGACATAGATGCAGTGATGCCATCTTTGCGGGAAGCAAAGCGGAAGTGTGCATCAACAAATGTCTGGCTAGTGATGTCAACATTGAGAGTATTACGAGACTCCCTTTAAAAGAGAGAAACCGTTGTTAGAGGATTTCCTTGTGCATTTGGTAGACCCATGAACAAGAACTCTATTAAGAACTGTTCTAATATGCAGAAAAGTGCAAAAAACTTACATAGAACCAGCCTGAGGGGTTTGGCGCTTCATCCTGAGAAAAAAACAGCCATATTTCTATAATAGTAAATTTAGTCTAGATCAACAACAGTTCATTTCCAGAATCATCGGCGGTGCTACATGTTGTGTATGACTCTGTTCTCTTCGGGAAACAAACTTTAAGATAGTAGGCTACTACGCTGAATATGGCAAGTTTTGAAAGAAGGCCGGCCTGCATGGTTCTTTTGGGGAATGATTGTAAAGATTTACAAAACTGGTGGGGATTTGCTGTAAAAATACACAAGGCAAATATTGATAAGAGCAATTGGGGTTTACATTTTATAGTTCACGTTTCTGTATTGCGTAAACAGTTAATTTAATATAAAGTATGTGGCATTTTCTTTTATGGGCTGAAAATGTTCCACCAAAACAAGTTCCTTCCTGAAACTATTTTGCATAGCCTGGAGTCTGAAGCTTAGCGCCACCCAAGACAATTGTAATTGGTTTAAAGAAAGCTCTGAAAGCTTTTGCAACCCAAAAGTCTTGGTCAACAAATTCAAACCTAATCCAAAAGATCTTTGTGGCCCCATTGGCAGTTGTCATTTCAATTGTCTCATGTCCAGAATAAATGCTAATAAAATGTAAAAGACTTTCATCTACATGTAGTTACATAGCTTGTTTGTCTACATCCCAAATCTCATTTCAATCCAATTTGGTTTTGCATGGCTACATGCAAGTCAGGGTCAGCCCTCCTCCAGTACAGTGTGTGGTAGTGGTGGTAATGCACCAGAAGCAGTTTGGTAACTGACAAAAAAGAAGGATATAGGATGCAGTTAACAAATATATACAATATGTCTATTTAGAAATTGAGATGCCCATTTCTACCAGTAAAATAAAACAAAAAGATTAAAAGTTAGTCATGATGGAAATGTATTAATGTAAGTAAAGATGTTGACTTACTGGGTCAAGATAATTAGTGAAAAAGTAAAAGATTTAGAGGTACCATGTTGTTTTTGTTATTATCTTTCATTTATAGAGCACACTTATAGCCACAAGAGCACAAGAGTAGTTGTTTTCTCCAAAAGTCTAGTAAATGCGAAATGTCTGATGGAAGTTAGTATTGAGCGGTTGGCAGTAGCTCAGTCCGTAGGGCATTGAGAATCAGAGGGTTGTTCAAGTCCCCATATGGACCAAAGTATAGAGTGTAGACTGATAGTTGTGATAGATGTTTCCAGAGTGAAATGGCAAACAGCTTAGTTTTTAGTTGTTTCGATGTCTCACTATGGGATACACCTCCCTGCGTATTCCTCAGAAGCATTTATCTCATTGCGCCAATCCTGATTGGCTGGTGATCGAGT
>NC_045752.1:24475420-24477891 GCF_008692095.1 Etheostoma spectabile
ACGTGGGTCCATCCCCCTTTAAATAGCTTATGCTACAACACGAACACCATTCTAAAACCTCTTCTCGCTTCAAAGCATATCTCTGTTGTGCAGGCTTAAAGCTTCAGTAGGTAACTTTTGTAAAAATGTATTTTTTACATATTTGTTAAAACTGTCACTATGTCCTGACAGCAGAACTGAGACAGATAATCTGTGAAAAAATCAAGCTCCTGCTGCTCCTCCCTGTGCTCCTGCTGCCACTTGCAGAAATACACCGCTCCCGGTCAGAAACAGCCAATCAGAGCGAGGGGACTGTCTTAGCAGTGTCACAATCACTCTCGTGTACGCGCTGCTCATACCCCTCCCCCGCCACAGCGCGTACCGCGCGACGATCGCTCAGATTGCAGGCACTGCAGCTTGCTAATCGGCGGAGAAACAACTTTTCAGGAAAACTGCCAATTCTCGAGTGACACCTGCTCGGAAAACAAAGACGGCTAACAGAAGAAGACCGATGACGAAAAGCGAGCTAAAAAGAAAGAATAAACCGAGCCCGAATAAAACGAGGGTCAACATCGAAGCGCTTTCAAAGGGGAGGGACTACGCCTACTGGAAGGATTCAACACGGATTCTGAGCTACGTTAGCCACATTTCTGCTTGACATGTAAGTATCCCTGCTGGATTTGTTTCATTTTTTAAGAACTACACAACTAAGATATCGATGGTTACCAGTACACTTTCAGTACACGGGTATAGCGCAAATCTCAGTTTACTCCGTAGCTTGTGGCACGGCAGAAATGTTGTAGCAGGTTGAGATTAACTTTACCTGCTAACTCCTCCACCCTCAGTATAAGTATATTATTTCGATGCCTACATTTAGCAAGCCAAAGGTGTTTTGTCGATCACAATAAGTAGCTATGGTTAAACTACTTTAATTGTGCGCTGTCCCTGTCAACGTTTGGCAAGGCAGACTTCTACTTTGATTATTTTACACTGTTTTTCTTTCCCTCAGGTGTAATTTTGTAAATCAAATGTCTGACACAAATTCTTTGTGCTCCTTCAACAGGTCAGACATGGCCCGGACACAGGCACGTGAAGGAATCTTCTTTCAGTCAACTCAAAATGTTCATTATTTCCTTGTGCAGGAGTACTTTGCAAAAAAAGCTGATTTTTACCCATATTCTAATAAACCTACATATTTCTAAGATGTTATTATTCCTGGCTCATTGAGCTTCCTCAGTCATTCATCATTCCTACTGAAAGTTTACGTTTTAAATTGATCCAAAAGGTAATTCAGTATGTACTGTGTAACGTGCTACTTTTGTTCTCACAAATGAGCGATTACATGAAAAATCATTTAAACCCTTTTATTGAAAAATTTACAAAATATATAATTATATAAGCAAATTGTTTACATAAGCTATACCCCCTCAATTAATCCCCTGTATTGTCCATGAGATGTGGAAAGCATCGGTGGCACTGCTTACTAGCCTGCGCGTTCACGGCAGGCCCCACGTGGGGAGGAGCTGTGGCGCAGCAGAGAGCAAGGGGAGGGACTGTGGTGTGCTTGTTGTTCAAATTTTTAGGCTAAGTCCACGTTTTCTCAGAACTCCCTACTGCAGCTTTAACTGTCCACAGACCGGAACCATCTTAGCTTAACTTCTCCGTCGCTGGACTCTATGGTCTCACCGCAGACTGGAGCGTTATCCGCCTAGCCATTTCACGGTAAGGCTATTTCTGCGCGTTAGCACACCAGCTACTGCTCAGTATCTTTGCGTTTAGCACTCCAGCTAATGAAGATGTCTTCTAACGTCCCTCACACCAGAAGACATGAAGATCCAGGGGCTCGACTTTGCCATTGTGAAAACAAAATTTCGTGCAGGGACACACACCAGGTCTCGTGTTGCCTTGGGCTGGAACACGCCCGCAAGCCTTGCACGTAATGAAGCACCCCTGGATTGCCTGACAGGCCCTTCATCTGCATAGCTTTCCTGCCTCTTATACCCATGAAACAGCCTTCGCGCACAACAGGCTAGCGCAACCAAGCTGCTATGTCCAGTCGAAAGGACCCATACATGTCCAACACCGATTTGCCGATTGGCAATGAGGTGTTGTACCGTGCGCCGGTCCCAGCTGGGGCTCACAGCTGGAGCTGGGCGCGCCGGCTCCGCTCACGGAGGATGTTCTCAAGCTGGACTACGAGGACGAGGACTCCTCAAAGCTCCTCATATCAGAGGATGAGGAGGACGAGTTCAAAATGTTCATCCCCTCCGCCCAGGCTGTCAAGCCTGATGCTGTGTCTGCCTTTGGAGACGAGGACGAAAGTGTACCAGCTTCCCCCGCTCGCAGCATAGACATGCAGGACGTGTGCAAACGCGCTGCGTCCAGGCTAAACATCCCTTGGCCTGCGGTTGTGGTGGAGCCCACCCGATCACGCTATGAGGGGAAGAAATTGCCCCAGACCAAGAGGTCGGCAAAACAGCTACTTCCAGTTT
>NC_045752.1:24477901-24478897 GCF_008692095.1 Etheostoma spectabile
AGCTGCTGGAAGAGGTATCCTCTTTGTGGAAACACCTCCCTTTCAGCGGTAAGACCCTGATTCAGGGAGCTTCCTCCCTGGAGTTTGAGGGCATGGAAAAGCTGGGAATGTTACGCCTGCCCCCAAAGGAGCCGTTGGTTGCAGCCCACCTCCACCCACGGGTGACTGAGACAACCTCACGGAACACCACAATGCCGTTGAAGGCGGACCGTTTCCAGTCTGCCTTGACCCAGAGGGCGTATAAAGCGGCGGCTTTAACGGTAAGAGCTCTGAATGTCTCCTCCATGCTCACTGCGTGCCAAGCAGAGCTGTGCGAGGACATGGTCACCAAACCAGAGCCCTGTGTGTGGGAAGGGATTACTGTGATCACGGACATCTGCCTCTGCGTGCAGCGCTGTGCGGTCCAGGCCACAGGTAAATCTATGGGGCTGATGGTTCTACAGGAAATGGCTAGATGGCTTAACCTGATGAACCTGTCCGACAGTGATAAAGAGGACATTTTAGACATGCCTAAATCGGCACCGCTCTGTGCAGCAGAGGTGTGAGGCGAAGAAGAAGGAAGACAAAGCTCTTCAGCTCTGCCTCCCTCGGAAAGCCGAGCCTCCCCCACCTCCAGTCACGTGCCAGTCTTTTGCTCAAGCTGTTTCGCAGTCGGCTCAGTTCAAAATCCCCAAGCGGCCAGATCCCCAGCCCACCCCAGCTGCACCACCTCAGCAGAAGGTGAGGGAGCTGGCCCAGGAAAGCCCCTGCGCAGACTGCTGCCCCACCGGGACAGCCAGCCCAGGCCGCTTTTCAGCAGGTTAGAACCTGCGTTGGAGCTGGAAGTTCCCCATTCACCATCCTCACGTTTTCTGTTCGGAAGTGTGATGCAGAAGGTTTCACAGCCCCCAAGCTCCCCGCTGTGGTGTGCGCTGCCAGACAGGCGCCTCCTCTCCAAGGGAAGCAGAGATTCTGTCGCGGAGGCGTCAGGCCCTGTCCTCCATCCAAGTCACCCAA
>NC_045752.1:24478907-24479467 GCF_008692095.1 Etheostoma spectabile
ACACTCACATTTTTCAACAGAATTAAAGCACATTCCACTGTTGCATCCAGACATAATCATCACATGTCTAGGCAGACATCACTCCCGAGTACCGCCACAAGATGGCCTCATAGCTCAGTTAATAGAGAAATAGCTCACAGATCGTACACATTGGGGGCTGCCACTCTTCTCTCTTATCAGAGAGAAAGATGGGCAGCTCTCACAAATTCAGCCTGGGTACTGAGAACGATATCTCAGGGCTACAGGCTTCAATTTGCTGTTGCCCCCCCCCCCGCTCGCTTCTCTGGCATACTCTGTTCACAGGTCCGGGAGGAATCAGCTCACGTTCTACAAGAGGAAATGATCTTGCTGTTAGAAAGGAGAGCAATATGTGGAGTGCCTCCCGAGCTGAGTCTGTGCGGCTTTTACTCCACGTATTTTCTGGTCCCCAAACCAGAACGGAAGTCGCCCAATTCTGGACCTCCAGGCTCTGAACAAATATTTGAGAAAATAAAAATTCAGGATGCTTACTCATGCGTTTCTGCTTTGTCTGGTGCGCCAGGGCGACTGGTTCACATCTG
>NC_045752.1:24479477-24480493 GCF_008692095.1 Etheostoma spectabile
GATCTGAGAGACGCGTATTTCCATATTGCGATCTATCCTCTGCACAGGAAATATCTAGAGAGGTTCGCTTTTCGGGGTGTCTGTTACGTGTACAGAGTGCTTCCCTTCAGGCTGTCTCTGAGCCCAAGAGTTTGTGAGGTATACCAAAGCAGCTGTAGCCCTGTTAAGGCAGCAGGGTCTCTGTTTAGCTACATGTCTAGACAATTGGCTCCTTTTGGCACAGTCAGAGTAGGAGTCTGTGACGCAAACGCACATTCTCATAAAACATCTGACCAATTTGGGTTTTACAATAAACACAGAAGAGAGTGTGCTTTCCCCAGTGCAAAATATAATATTTCTAGGACTACCTCTGGACTCAATGTCCTTCACAGCCCGCCTGTTGGCGGAGAAGGTGAAGGTTATCAGGGCTTGTCTCGCGCATTTTCGACTACGCAGCATCCGTTACTTTCAGGATATGTCTGGGGACTGATGGCAGCGGCTATTCTGGTGATCCCACTTGGCTGCCTGTTTATGAGGGATTTCCAGCACTGGGTGGCCTCCCTCAGGCTGGATCCTGTGTGTCATGGCGCACGGAGGGTAACGGTTACCATGGAATGCGGAATGGCGCTGCGCCGCTAGAGGGATCCGGCTTAAACCATCAGGGGGGCTTGCGTTCCTGTCAGTTACACACGCTGACATGCAGATTGATACTGTGGATAAGCCGGCACCTCCTGTCTCTGAGAGCGACACACGTCCCCGGGGTTCTGAACCAAAGCGCAGATTTGGGGCACGCCGCTGTATGGCAACTGGGCTCTACACCCAGCCATTGTGAGGCAGGCGTGGTCGCACTACAGCCGAGCCGAAGTGGACCTGTTTGCATCAAAAGACAATGCGCAATGTCCGCTGTTTTTCTCAATACACGATCCAGGCGCGCCTCTCGGCGTGGACGCGCTCGCACACGCGTGGCCGTCGGTTCTCCTGTACGCGTTCCCTCCTCTGACTCTGATACCCACCACTCTGTCCAGGGTGAGAGAGCA
>NC_045752.1:24480503-24481046 GCF_008692095.1 Etheostoma spectabile
AGGATGATTTTAATAGCTCCACACTGGCTGGCAATGCACTGGCTGGTGGAGATATATCTACTCCCATGCGGACAGCCATGGCAACTCCCACTACGCAGGGACATGCTGTCCCAGGTGGGGGGGGACAATCTTTCACCCGCACCCAGAGCGACTGGTGCTATGGGCTTGGCCCATGAGTGGTGCAATTTAAACACAGTTGGGCTCCCACAGAATGTGACTAACACTATTCAGAGTGCCAGGGCTTCTTCCACCAGTTCCTGTATGACTGTAAGTGGAGGGTGTTTGAGGAGTGTTGTCTCAGGAAGGGACATGTCTCTTTTCAGTGCCCCGTTGGTGCAATTTTGTCATTCTTGCAGGACTTGATTGACAAACATAAAGCCTTCTCCCCTATAAAAGTGTACCTGGCTGGACCTGGAGGAGGTCAACCTGAAGCATGCAAAACGGGTTAGTGACATTCATGAGCTCTCTGTGCATCCATCATGCACTCAGTTTGCCCCGGGGCGTGTTAGCATGTTATTGAAACCTAATCCTGCCTTTGTGCCC
>NC_045752.1:24481056-24481128 GCF_008692095.1 Etheostoma spectabile
GCTCATGCTCTCCCATTGACCTTTTGGCGCTGTCTTTCCCACCTTTTTCTTCCTCAGAGGAACGGCGGTTGC
>NC_045752.1:24481138-24481409 GCF_008692095.1 Etheostoma spectabile
TCCAGTTCATGCTCTGCACATTTACATGGACAGGACTACGGGTTCTCGACGGAGTGACCAGCTATTTGTGTCCTGGGCTAGACCCCACAGAGGGAAGCCTGAGACAAAGCAACGGCTCTCTCATTGGGTTTCGGAATCCATTGCTCTGGCCTACACGTGTCAGGGTTTTCCAGCCCCGCAGAGCCTGCGTGCTCACTCAACTCGGGGCCTTGCTGCATCCTGGGCCTTGTTTAGAGGCGTTTTCAATCCAGGACATTTGTGCAGCGGCATG
>NC_045752.1:24481419-24500202 GCF_008692095.1 Etheostoma spectabile
CCTCTCACTTTTGTTCGGTTTTATAGACTTTATAGACTTATTTTGAACGGTGCCCGCAGCGTAGCGTAAATTATTTAAAGGGGGATTGACCCACGTAACATGGACACTCGATCACCAGCCAATCAGGATTGGCGTAATGAGATAAATGCTTATGAGGAATACGCAGGGAGGCGTATCCCATAGTGAGACATCGAAACAACTAAAAACTAAGCTGTTTGCCATTTCACTCTTGAAACATCTATCAAATGCCTGTGTCAGGTTTCCCTACACTGTGTGTGAACAGGCCAAAATTATATTATGATTTTCAGCAATTCCAGAGCGTCTGATAGGCTTTTTTCTTTTTTCCGCCAGTCGTCATGATTCAGCATGATTCACCGCCACGAATGAAAAACTTCCAGGGTCATTAACATACAGCATTTGCAAGGTGCTTTTCACTGACAATTTATGGTAAAAAATGGGTGTGTATGGGGCGTGATAACAGGATGTACCACACTCTGATTTATAAAGGGAACATTGCTTACACATGGTTTTATAAATGTAAATGTGCTGTATTTATATAGCGCTTTTCCAGTCTTAACAACTGCTCAAAGCGCTTTTACATCTACAGGGAACATTCACCATTCACACACTGTGGCAGGGGCTGCCGTACAAGGTGCCACCTGCTCATCAGATAAACATTCACACACATACACACTCCGATGCGCAGCACCGGGGGCAACTCGGGGTTCAGTGTCTTGCCCAAGGACACTTCAACAATGACTGCAGGGGCGGGGATCGAACCACCAACCTTCCGATTGGCAGGCAACCGCTCTACCACTGAGCCACAGCCGCCCCTAAATCAGTCTTTTTTCTGGCATACGCCATTTTTAGCTTTGTAGCGTACGTACACTTTTAGTAAGGATCCTACGCACAGTTTTATAAAAGAGACCCCGGGTTTCCCTACGCTGTTCGAGAACAGGCCGTAATTGTAATTCAATTTGCAGTCTGATTTTACGTCTGAGAAGTTTTGGGCTTTTTCTTTGCCAGTCATCATGATTTGGCGTAACAAAAGACAACTGCCAGGGTCATTGACACACTGATTGGCATTCATTAGGTGCTTTATGGTTCAAAATGGGTGTGTACATGGCGGGATAAGAGGCTGATTCACATACACACACTTGTGGGTCATCTGTTACTTATAATAGGAACAATGCTTACAGATGTGCGTACGCACGGTTTTATAAATCTTAATTTTTTTTGCCGTACGCACAGTTTTAGTAAGGATCCTACACAGTTTTATAAATGAGACCCCAGCTCCACCTATACTCCACTATAAGTTTTTATTGGAACTTCTATGCCAGCTGTATGATACAACAAATGTAGTCAAGTGTCCATGCAAATATTCAGGGACATAAAGTAGGCTATACTGTATTGCCTAAGTGTTCTTCATGAAATGGACTAAACCAAACACATTGTTGGAAAAAGCTCAACCTAGAGAGTGACATATGGCGAGTCTGAAGAGGATACACCACTCCTACTTTGAAATATTGACTTCTGAACCTTCAACCCACTACATGCTTGTCATTTAGCAACAGGAGGTGCTGTACACATAGCTGTAATAGAAAGCTCTTGACCTCAGCTGTCATATAGATAGGGTCACCCACTGGAGGCACTGTCAAAAATGGGAATAAGAAATTTTCACCTATTAAACGATTCAATTTTTAAAATCTGATGACACCAAAATCCACGAAACCCCCAGGAATAGTCAAAGGTTTTACACTGCCAACTTCTACTTATACACCAATGTATTTTAAAACTACAACTCCCAGCAGACACACGCCACAGAACCTTTTACAAAGCCAGTATACTTGTAGTTATTCCAGGGTTGGTGGGTGGAGCCCTTCAACTCTTGTTTTGTGCTGTCTGCCATGGATGGGCAAATTGTGCACCAGTTGACCAAACAATCTGAATCCTATACAGTACAAAATACAAATACATAAAACAAATACATGTTTTATGTATTTGTTTTTTTTCTTTCTGACTTGCTGAGCTTCAGTTACTATGTTACCTACTGATATCATTCTAGCTGGTTGGAGATGCGTAACCATTATACTCAGATTACTAAAAAACTAAGCAACTATTCCCACGGTTGTTGGTGACAAAATCACTCATTAAATATGTACATTGCAGCAATATTGGTGTTACAGAGCTTTAGTTGCTTTCTGATTCTTTGACATGAATGACTGCATTGCATTGTGGAATATGCCTAAATCTGCTCATAGTCTCGTAGTGTTTTGTCTTACAGCATACTGTAATATATTACTGGTAAGATTGACATAACAACTAAAATAAAGAATAATTAAAATAATAAAAATGAATAAATGTTGATTAATGTAGTGGTAAAAATACTAATAAAACGGTACAGCTTTTTGCTACAGTCCCGACTAACAGAAAAAATATGTGTTGCAGGCTCTAAAGATACTTGTAATTGAAATACTTTAGTTTAAAAATTGTGTTCATGTCCACATATCAATAGTTTAAATTTGAACTATTTCACAAACTGCTGTGAGACTGGTTTGGAGAGAGACAGATACAGGCAGAGGGACAGACAGGTAATAAAACTAAATTACATTTTAGATTTGTCATTTTGTCAAAGCATGTTGATATAGTTGCTGTTACCATTTGATGATGGCGGTGGCTCTTCATCAATGTCTCGTCTTAGTCATGAAAGAAAAAAGGTAATTGACGAACATATTTGGCCATAATTTATTAAATTAAAGCTATAGTGAGTAGTTGTCGCCCCCACAAGGAATTCAAAGTAGTGACAACAAAACTGTTAGCGATTCCACATTATACAATCCCTCCATAATTGTGCACAACCTACACCCCTCCTCCACGCAGTTACTTGTAACCAAGGAAGACATGGAGGATTGATTTTCTCGATTTTCTTTGCGCAAAAGTTGCCAGACAACACAATTTTCTTAACACAGCCATACTGAGAAGTACACAGAGTATTGTGGAGCTGATTGTCTTAATTAGCTTTGTATCAACTCATTTGGCAATGTCTGAATGTAACGGACGGTAATTAATGTAAAAAATGCACTAAAGCTTTGAAACTGGCAAACACATACACACAAACACACGCACGAATGAAAAGAAATAGAAAATAAAAACAAATGTCATGACCACAGTAGTGTTATCTGTCAGCTGTTAGGGAAAGCTATTCTGTAAAAGTTTATCATGAAAAGTCTTGCTTTTCCAGACTTGCACACAGCCTTCCGAAATGGGAGACAAACGTGCTCTGGTTTATTAGTAGTTCTTTAAACCAATCGTCTTGGGCAGCGCTAAGCCCCGGACAGAGCTGCTGTGTAACTGCAAAATAGCCTCATGAAGTAACTTGTTTTGGTGGAACGTGTACATTTTAAAAGTTGTTTTAGTTGTGCAACAGAAAACTCACATAGGACAAACAGTCTAGCTAGCTTTCTCGATTTACCCTGCAGAGATATGAGGAGCAGGTAACCATAGTCATCATAAATCGACCGGACTTCCAACACAAAGAAAGCAGAAGGTATCCGGCCGAAAAGAGTGTGATCATCTTTTCTTTTGTTTGTCTTTGACTGGGCTTTCATGGTCATTTCAGTAAATTAAGCAAAAAAAGTCTAGATTTTTGATTTAATAAAAAATGTAAGAAACAAGAAAGACACTGTATACGCAATGACTTCTCATGAATGATTTGTATGATATCCTACGACATAAGGTGACCACTGGCCGGTCAGTAGCAACCAGTCACATGACAGTTAAGTTTAGCGGTCTATACAGTTAAGTTTAGCTGACAAAAGCTGACTTTGAGCCGGGTACAAGGCATCGAGAAGGGACGGTCCTTTAAGGGGCGGGTGCAGTTGAGATTAGCCCCCAGAAGGAGATTGTCATGTGGCAACAAAAGTTAGGTTTAGGTACCAAAACGACTAGTTAAGATTGGAAAAAAGGCTGGTCCCTCTAAGGTACTCCCGGGACACAAACACGCGTTTCCTAGATGAAGGTACACAAATTCCGCTATTCCCCCTTTAAAGCCCTGTGTTTTTTGACCCACCCATACACCCGACCACCTTCCTACGCAGACCTGAGCGGTACAGCAGTAAATACGTGGGATACACATGAATTTCAATGCATAGAAGAACTAGAAGTATGAATGCTTCATGAGAACAGCTTGGTAAACACCTACCTTAGGTTTTGTGCCAAAACATGTTGCCAGTCGACATTTATATCACTGTGAATAAAGTTGTACTTCCCATTTAGCTTGATTAATCCATTATCAAATCCAAGGGTTGCAATGGCTGAGGGGACATAAACAAAATAAAATATTATATACATTGCAATGTCTTAGATCTAGTAATTCATACTAAATTGTCTTATCAAATAAAGTAGAATGTGTGCCTATCTTACCAGAGAGGTCATATTCCAAGAAGATCATGGTAGAAGTACAAATTGAATTCAATGAGGTTACAAGATTTGAGTCCTTTCTCTCCACATTGGCAGTTGCTGATACATTATAAGTAGGGGAGGAAACATTCAGAGTGGCCATGAGGGCTCCAAAAGCTGGAATAAACACACTTGAAGGCAGATGTGAGGCAATTTCGGGGATTTCAATTTTTTGCTCTGGCACTGACATTTTTGGCAAGCCAGGTAGCATGATTTCAAAGTCTGTAGTGGTGATAACCTTAGGGATGGTAAGGTTCTTTGGGTCAATTGTAAAGCTTTCCACATGCAAATTGGTAAATGGCACATCAAAGGCTGGAACTGAGATTGCAGGGGGAAGAGTGACAAAATCAGGGACATCCGGGTTTTCAAATCGCATGTCTATGTTCCTTACGGAGTATGGAATTTCTTTTACCCAAGAAGGTACTGCAATACTAATCCCAGGGATGACAAAAGTGATGCTGTTTTCAAATGGTTTGAATGGAATTGTATACTCCTGGCCATCCATGGTCTTTGTGTACACAATGTTGGAAGAGATGTCAAGGAATTGTAGGTCATCCATATTTGTGACCTGATCATACTTGAAAACATCCCACAGGGTTTTCTGATATACAGGAAGCCTAACTAACTTCAAGATAGCTAGGTGGCCTCCCATTGATTTGGTGAAGTCCATGCGTACTTCAGATTTATCATTGGACACAAGTAAATGAAAAGAATGGATAAGAGATGCCAGCTGTTCTTTACAAGACCAAGTGAAAGACTGCTTATTTGAGCTGATGACAAGGTTGATGTTCTGAATTAGTTCAACATGACCTAAACTACTTGGCTGACTTGCAGTAATGCTCAATGTAGTCTTGAAAGTTGTTAAAGGAACATCTAGTTCTCTCTTAACAATGTGCTTTCCATTTGTGTTGAAATTTGTGGAATCAACATCTTTATTGCTGGTGTAGCCAAACATTCTCTGCAAGGAGACTTCAAGAGCAAGGTCTTTATTCATGTTAAACTGAAAAATGTTTGAGCTTTGTTTTTGATTTTCCTGTTTGTCAATGTTTGAGTTCAAGACAGTCTTGACAGTTGAATGCAGGCTATTGGCATTAAGGTAGAAAGTTGCCTCATTTTCTAGATCTCCAGCAAAGTTACACCTGTCCATCATCTTTATGTCTGACTTTCCTTGGGTAGATGTCTCCAGTGACACATGAGAAAAAAGTGCTTCCAGTGACCAATTCATGTCAATGTTTCCTTTGCCTACAGACTCAATCAGAGGAATGTTAAACATGTATTTTAGTTTTATCTTGGAAACAATATTTAACTTGTTTTTGGTATTTCCGGTGAGTTCCTGATTCAATTCTAGATTGAGGAGGGGGAAATTGATTTTAGCAATGTTGGCTACAGAAGCTTCCATGCTCCCTTTGGTGAGACTAACAGCATATTTATGGTTTGCCTCCACATTGTTATGCTCCAGGGACACAGTGGTAGCCAGTTTTATTCCTCTCTTCCGTGTCAAACTGGTGGTGCCATCAATTTTTCCATTCAATATGTCAAAGACAGATGTTGATGAAGCTCCTAACCGTGCAACAATGTCAGACTGGTTGTAAAGGCCAGCATTAACACTTAAGCTAATAACAGGGGATTTGAAGGAGAAGTCATAAGTTATGTTACCCATAGCTGGGATCAAAATGTGGTTCTGAATGGCTGGTAGTGTAAAAGTAGGCAGCGTTATTTCACTTAAAGTCTCTGGAACATGGACTACAGGTAACTCCAAAGATGGTAGCACAAGGGTGTAGGATGGAACAGAGAAACCAAGTGCTGGAACTTTGAAGCTTGGTGTGCTAACTTCCTTGGGAATAAAGTAGCTAAAGGCCGGCATCTCAGCCCTAATAGCAGAAACCTCAATATGTAATACTGGTATTTTGTATCCAGGGACAGTGAAGATTCTAGAAGGCAAGCTAGAAGTGTCTATTTTGTGTTTGATATACTGTAACTTTGCTTGGTTGTACGAATCTTTTAGAATTGCAACTACTCTGTCTCTACATTGTTCAAATTGAGCATGGATAATGTGGGCATTGTCAGTAATTGTATTGTAAATTGGTTCAAGATGTAGTTCAAAGCTGTGTGTATCAGGGTTCTTGTAGTAATGAAGCTTTAGATTCATATCAAATGACTGTTGAGGAGTGCTGAGCAAGGTTTCAAATCCAGCATTTTCCCACAAAGAAAAGTCTTTGACCTCAGGGGTTTTAATCGTGAGATAAGGTACAGTTATTTCTGGGATAGATAGAGGAACAGTTAAAAAGTCAAAATTAGCCTCTCCATTAGCTGATGAGTGAAATAATATTTCCATTTTATTGTTTTCTGCTGTGAAGTTGTGATTGTACTTGTATTGGTTGAATCTTGCCAAAGTAAACCAACCAGCACGCTGCTTCTCAGAGTCTAGTATGACACCATAGTCATGCTGCAGATCCACCTTTCCAGTAAGTTTCAAGGGGAAGAACATCTTTAAGTTTACTTTATTCTTAACATCAAGCACAATCTCAAATGGATGGGCCATGAATTCCAGCGAGTTGGCCATGAATCCACTCAGACTTTCAGTGAATTCAGCATCATGAGAGGCTGTCAATGCAAGTTTCAATTCCCCAACATGAGCCTCTCCATTTAAAACCACAACACTCTTCTTGACAGATGGAAGTTCAGTTTCACATCTTGCTTCAACATTGATATGGCTTAAGGCCACTGATTCAGCAGTTAGTGTTTGCTTAGATTTCATGGCTTTACAGTCTGCTTCTCCTTCAAAAGTTAACTTGGCCGTGCTAAAATTGTTGTTGAATTCTACATTGCTTTTGTATGTACATTCGTCAGAATAGTCTTGAATGGACCACTTTCCATTAGTAGTAGTTTCACCGATCACAGTTATTCTGCCTGATTCCATTGTGGCAGTTATATTCTGTTTTACTGATGCCTGACTTGAAGTTTCAATTGACGGGATGTGCAAGATGTGATTGTAAGTTGTGTCTATGGCTACAGAGATTCCATTCTTTAATGTAATTGCCATATTGTTGACTAAGTCTGTTTTGCACATTTGGGTTGTGGCCTTGATTTTGGTCTTAGCAGAAGCCTCAGCAGAAGAGCCAGTGAGTGTCAAGGATCCTTCATGATCAATCGAGAAGGCCACATATGTAGCTTTCACTTTTTCTGTGAATAGCAAATACTTCATTCTGGGAGCTTCCAACTGAGCAGTGGCTTCAAAGCTGTATTCAAGGGGTTCAAATGGTGATTTTGCATATGAAGTAATAGTGGCTAATAACTGTGGGTTTTTTGGTGTGGATGTTGAGTTCTCAATCTTCCATGAAGTTTTAAGAGTGTACTGAGGGGAGTTCAATCTAAATTCTCCATGTAGTTTGCCAAAAACTGGGATACAAATGTCACTGGGAACCTCAGGCAATTTGATCTCTGGAATTGGCAGCATTGTGATTTTAAAGCCATTCAGATTCATTTTGGAGATATTGAAGGCTGGAAATTTTATTTCGGAAAGAGTTATTTCTGGAAAGGTGAGATCTGGTAGTTCAGATAGGTAAAGAACTTTAAGGTCACCAAAGGTTTTCTCAGGATCCGGTGTTTGGATCTCAAATGTTTGGATTTTGTCAAGGATTACAATTATATTTGCTTTGATCTCATCAAAGTCTATGGTAAAGGTAGAAATTGTGTAGGAGTTGAGGATGGTGAACTCAGGCACTGAAATTTGAGCTGGAATGCTGATTTCTTGAAGTTTGTTCAAGTTGATTGTAAATGCTGGAATGACAAGGTCAGTGAGAGGTACAGTAAAAGTGGGAATTTCAATCTTAGCTCTCTTCAGTGCACCCAGAACTCCATCTACAGTTTGCTTCATCTGGGTAATGATCTCATTGTCATTGGCTACTTTTCTGATCTTCTCCATCAGTTGGTTAAACTGTGCAGAAAGGTAGGACACCCCATTACTGTAGGATTGGCTTGCCCTTTGGAGGTAAATGTTCATTTCATTCCTGATATTCATGTCAAGGATTCTTTGTCGTATGTCCTCCAGGATATCCTGCACTTTTAACTTGATGTCATTGTAAAATGTAGTGTCAATCACTTTTTTCAATTTCTTTAAAGCATCAGCTACCTTTGTGTTTTTGAGTTTGTGCAAATATGTGAAGATGGAACTTTGGATCTCTCTAAAAAATTCCCTAACTGCCTCAATTTTTTGCACAGTCTCATATGTTTTAATCTGTTCATTGATATGGTTTGTTAGTTCGTCAATTTTCCTGTTAATCTCATTAACAAATGCACTGTAGTCAAATTCCTTGATTGACTTAAGCATTAAAGAAATGCATCGATTAAGGTTATCAATGCTTTTCCTAAAATCAATTTTTCTGAGCTGGCTTGTCACACTGTGCAGAAATTGCATAATTCGATCATAAACAAATTCAAAGTTGATAGATTTCAGAGCATCTACCATTGATTGCACAGTCTTATCAATTTTGAATTCCTTGATTAGAATTACTACCTGATCCATTAATTCTTTAAATTTATCATCAAGACTGTATTTTAAAATTAGATCCCTAATGTAAAAATACACTGTATTTATTTTGTTGGGGATTTCATATTCATCAATCCAGTTGACAATAACATCATTCATAGATTCAATCATATTTGCTATGTCTGAAGAGGGGATTTTATATGATAGCTGTTCAACATACATGGCCAAATCAATTGAGAGAAGATAATCCTCTAATGTTTGTAAAATTATGTTGACTTCAAAGTTCTCAACAGAATGCTTCATTTTGGACAGTTTGTCTTTGATTTTCTCCAAGATTCCATAGTTAGAATCAAGTTCTCGCATCCACCCAGCACTGCTTTCCGTGAGCTTCTGTAAATCAATCTGTCTGATTATGTCCTCAAAGGCATCAAGTACTTTAATAAATGAAGTCTTGATTGCATACTTCTCATCAAAGGCTCGAAGCTGATTTCCAATTTGTGAAAGTACATTTGTTATCTTGTCGCCAAGGTGTCCGGCCTTGACATAGTCTTTGACTGTAAGAATGAGGTCTCTAAATTTGGTGGCGATGTCCAGTGCCGTATTTTCCATATTCTTTCTCAAGTTGTTCATTGCAACCTCTAAGTCATCCATTGTTACAGCAGACTCATGGATTAAATTATCAAGTTTTGCCTTAACTTGATTCACTTTGTTCTCCAAGTCAATTTCTCGCAGGAAGTCACTCACTTGCATAGGTAGCCGATCTAACTCGGCTTTAAAGTCAGTAATTCTCTGATTAATATCTAAATTGTTGATGGATTGTTGAAGCACTTCTAAGGCTTGTACAAGTGTGGTCTTGAGCTTCTCAAAAGCAACAGGAAAACTCTTAATGAATGGGATGTTAATGATGTGACAGTCACTGTTTTTATCATACTTGAGGAAACCAGCCATACCTAATTCTTGTATTTCTGATCTTTTGTCTTTGCTTAATTTGCTGAAAATGTCTGTTAACATTATTCCTGAAAATTCAAATCCAATCTTCTCAGGATTATTGTAAGTACTGATGTCCTGGTTATAAGCATGGTTGTTTAGTTCAGATTTTATTTTCCAGGTCAGAGATTGGTCACTTGGTGTCAGGAGGCCATCAAATTTGTTGTCCAAATCAGTGGAAGACTCCCCACTTGAAAGCATATGTGTGATTGATATCCGGTTGTCATGTGAGAATGCAAGAGCTAGGGGCTCAGCTTTAACCAACAACTTGCTGTACAGCTGTCCGGTGTGCTTCCCGTATAGATTTATTTCTCCATCACTGTTGATAAGAGCATCAACAGTGAGGCTAAAAGGCAGTGTCATAGTGCGAATGGTGCTGTTGAAACGTAGAGGTTCAGAATAAATTTGTGCCTCACAGTTTGTCTTGGAGGAAAGTGCAGCAAACTCAAGTTCACAGTTGTGACTTAGCTGGGCATCCATTACATTTCCAGACATGCTGTGTTTTATTGTACCAGCCATATTATCATACTTGAGTTCATAAATATGATTAATTTTGTGTTCTTCATACGATCCCGTCATACTTCCACTCAGATCCATCTTAAACGGCCTAAGCTTTATGTGGCCTTCATTGTTCAAACTGACATCATAAAACTTAAGATCATTTGTCATATCAAATGATATAACAAATGGTTTCATATCAACATTGGTGTCTTGCTTGTAGTAAATATCTTCACAGATAAAGTTGTTAGTCTTGGAGTGCAGGGCTAGGGTCCACATAGTGAGTGTCAGTGTGTGGCTATTTTCTGTAGTCATCTGCTTCAAGGTTCCCATTGTATTGCTAGTAAAGGTCAGAGCCCTTTTGGTAAGTAAAATATCAATGTTGTTTCTTGTAGTTGCATCATATGCATGGCCCTTAAGGACACAATTCAAAGAGGCTACCGCAGGTGTGATTTTACCCTCAATGCTCAGCTCTCCTCTGCTCTCCTCAGTCATCACTTTGGTCCCAGAGGACAAGAATGCTCCATTGTTGTCTATTTCACCACTGAATATATTCTCCACTGTGACAGAGCTGCACTGAATGCTGTTAGTTCCACTTGTGGTCAGACCATTTCTCCCAATCATAACAGAAGCTTTGTGCAATCCACGACCTGTATCAAAGGTCAGGGAAACTTCAGAGTTCACCTCAAGCACATTTGAATCCAGGGATCCTGTTATAAGTGAGTATGCCATATTTGTGTTATCATTTGCCTGTGACTCAATTATGAGGATGGCCATATGGCTGGATCCACTGAGCTCAACTTTGTTATGGAATGATTTACCCATGGCTGTGGCAATGGCATTGCTCTTTAGGGTTAGTTGTGCATCTTTATACTTGAGCTTTGCTGCATGCTGAAGAACATCCTTCAGGGCATGGGTTTTGAACACAATGTTCAACTCAGAGTTCGCATAGATTCCATGTATCATGCTGTGAACTTCGATAAATGGCAAGTTTATGTGCAAATTGGAATCTCCTCTTCCTTCTCCATTTAGTGGATGTAGGTTGTAGCTGTGGGTGTAGGAGGTATTGGTGTAGAATGAACCTATTTTAAAAGATCCGTCCACGGTGCCATCTCCTGAGACTTCATCAGAATCTAGAGCTGAAGTTGACTGAGCAGAGTAATAAAGAGAGGCTTGCATGCCTACTGGACTAGAGGCTTCCATCTTATAGCTGGCTCTTGCATTCAATTTGTTGGTTACCTTTAAGGTTTCTAAGACACTGAAGCTTGTGTCAATGAGGCTATGGCTGAAGGAACTATTCAGAAGATACTTGAGATTATCATCAGCTCTTCCTAACATCATCCCGATTCCTTTAAAAAGAAAGAAAGGATGTAAAGGAATTATCAGAATGTGTAACAGCACAGGCAAAGATGTAGAATAATTTCTGAAAAACACATGCTTAATGCTGAAATGTTATTTGCTGCAATTTATCAAAAATCTTACTATAATATAATATATATGCTCCGGATCTCCGGAGTTTTACAGAAACAAAATTTTATTTTGTTTTAACTACATTTTTAATCTTATCTGTCATGCCACTTTTTCTTAGTGAATATAACAAAAGCCCACACCATTATTACACCATTAAGCAGGTAACCTCCGTATGAGCCCCATTCTGAAGGGAGAGGCTAACACTTTCACAACCCTTTCTCATAGCTAGGTCATCAAATACCGACGCCAAAGGGAGGTACTCAAATGCACTAACATGCATGTGCGGCTGGACTGGCTACCATAACACTGCAAATGGACTGTATTTATATAGTGTTTGAATTCCTTGATTAGAATTACTACCTAATCCACTAATTCTTTAAACTTATCATTAAGACTGTTTTTTAAAATTAGTTTCCTAATGTAAAAATAAACTGTATTTATTATGTTGAGGATTTTATATTCATCAATCCAGTTGACAATAACATCATTCATAGATTCCATGATATTTGCCTATGTCTGAAGAGGGGATTTTATATGATAGCTGTTAAACATACATGTTGTTCTTTGCAACCTCTAAGTCATCTATTGTTACAGAAGATTCATGGATTAAATGATCAAGTTTTGCTTTTACTTGATTCACTTTGCTCTCCAAGTCAATTTCTCGCAGGACGTCACTCACTTGCATAGGTAGCCGATCTGACTCGGCTTTAAAGCCAGTACTTCAGTTTCAATTCAGTTTTACAGTTTTACTTTTCTAGACTTAGACTACTCAAACACTACATAATACAGGAACCTTTCACCCTTCACACACACACTCATACACTGATGGCCAATGCTGCCACACAAGGTGCCACCTGCATAATCACATTCCAAACATTCACGCAGCATGAGGAGCAATTTGCGGTTCAGTGTCTTGCCTAAGGAACTTCAACATGTAGACTGCAGGGCCAGGGATGGACTTTCCAATTGAACCCCAAATTGCTCCTGATGCTGCACCATCTGTGTGTGAATGTGCGTTAATCTGATCACCAGTGTATGAATGTGTGTGTGTGTGTGTGTGTGTGTGTGTGTGTGTGTGTGTGTGTGTGTGTGTGTGTGTGTGTGTGTGTGTGTGTGTGTGCGCGTGCCCCGGTAGTGTGTAGAGCATATTGAGTGGTCATTAAGACAAGAAAATTGCAAAATGACATATATGCAGTCCATATACATGCTGTACAGGACCTTTAACTATTAATTTGTTTAAAAAAAATGTTTACCTTCAACCTTGTATGATAGTAGATGAAAAGGGGATTGGGCCATAGCTTTGTACTGTGCAATGTAGCTTGGGACATCAACAGTGTAGTTGCCCCCAGTGATGGAGCCTTCCCAGCTGTAAACGTTGCTGTTGATCTTGGTGGATGCTTCAGCCAGACCAAGAAGGGGGACAGTGAAATCCAAAGAAGGCGGTATAGTGAATGATGGTAGTGGATAGTTTTTGGCAGGGATATATAGACCTATTGCTGGTACATCTATAAGGGGAATAGACAGAGTGGTTGGTATGTTTATTTCTTCTGACTTTTTGCCGCCATGTGGAAGAGGAAGTGAGATGGCCATCTTATCCTTGTTGAACTGGTATCGGAACAAACTGTCACTGTTGAGATAGAAGAGAATGCATGATCAATATGGTTCCAATTTTAGACCGCTTCTGGAGTGATGCCGAGATCAAAAAGTGGCTGTTGTTGAGCCACTGTGGTACATTATTATTTGCTATTTACTCATCATTCCCATTCTCATATCTAACTTATTATTTGTTATTTATTCATCATTCTCATTCCCTATTCCAGAGCTGTTCATAATGTTCATACTGTTCATATTATAATATAACATAATACTATTTATCCCAGTATCCTTTGTACTATGCTCTGCATTTAAATAATTTGTATTGCATTCTATTCATTGCCTCTATATTGTTTCTGTTTAGAGTATGTATATATTAGTGTGTATATATTGTTTGGTTGTTTGTTTGTTTTGTATGTGTAAGCGTATTGTGAGCAACAATGTTCCAAAATAAAATTCCTCGCATGTGTCCTCATACCTGGCAAATTGAGTTGCTCAAATGCTCTGTACTAATACCTGCTGTGGCAGTGGTAATAGTAATGGATTGGTGTTAGTATCAGTTCTAACACTGCTATTATGAGTTATCACCATATGTGGTTTCTTTAGATTATATGATATCAAGAGGAATGGCTATAATGGCCCAAAATGATTGTCTTGATAATGTAATAAGACGTTTTTATAGTCTCTCCGTATGTAGTGAATCAGCATTGTGCCTTTCATATGACTCAGTCTAAAAAGTACGGTAAAGTGAATATGAACAATTAAAATACAGATTTGGGATTCAGGCAGCATGCCTCAAATCCTGGCTGCTGAGTGATACCAAAAAAATGCCAAAAATGAGCAAAAACTGACATTTAACACTATTTGGAGACATTTTTAAAATATTTTGAGTGTTTTTTGTACCCAATAATCAACAGTGGTGGTCAACCTGCAACGTGGGCTTTAAGTAATTTCATACATTCTTGCATATGTACCCAAAGTATTTGAGCTTACATGGCTATTGTTGGTGTTGCTTCCGTATTGGCTTACCCTATGGATGTAATAATGTACCAAAGTGGCATATGCCAACAACTGCTGTGGCTGGTAGGTGTATTGAGTGGCCAATGCCACCAGAGGATCAGTTTAGCCTGCTCCTGTGAGGCTCTGTGTGGCTAGGGGCTGTGTCTATTGGTTGATTTTTGTCTTTTTACTTTTTGAAACATATTTCAGATAAGTAAAAAAAAAAAACTCATTTGAATGCATCTGCCAACACTGCCACGTTTACCACGAGGCAATCGCTTTCATTAGATCTGGAAGTTACTGTTGTTGTTGTGGTGTGGAAGGGCATGTGTTGTGTGGCTTTTTGCTATGGTGAGTTTTTTTGTGGCTCTTTATGCTTAACTGGTTGGCTACCTCTGGTTTGTGCCATCATCCAATGGCAAATGCAGCTGTGGTGAGCGGCATTTGCCACCAGGCTTATGGCTATAATACCACCACCGTAATCTGAAAAATACTTATATTTTAATGTCTATGCTCGCCACCGTCATCGTTCTGACTAATCAATAACAATAAACCAATTAAAGTTAACCCAATAAAAGGCATGTACGTTTCTCTCGTCCGTTCTGTTGCTGGGATATGAGTGATGCTTTTGAAGGAAAGTAATGTTAAGTAAGGTTACATATCATCATTACAGATGTACTCTAAGCCTAAATTAACATTAGAGCTATAGCTAACAGTTTGACTGTTAATCCAAAACAGAGATTTAAAGCTAACAACTTTAGAGTAAACTAAACTGTACTTACACCATAATAAACAAAAAATACAATTACTTTTGGCATGTTTAATATTAGAACGTGATAACACATTCCATCATATAAAACTCCACATTGCGGAACATTAACCAGGCATGCATAACATAACATTATCTATTATTCACCATAAGGCCACTTTGAAATCAATCTTGGCACTACTGTGCAGGGAATCAGAGAACAGAACAAGTACTGTAGTACTGAACTGTTAAGTTAGGGTTTATGCCCAGTAGTACCTGAAAATAATGTTCTTAAATGATCAAATAAAAATAAAACACTCACAACTGCAGAAACAATTTCTCAGCCAGGGCTGGCAGGGTAAGATCTGAGATGCTCCTCTTACTTCGCAGGTTTGCAAGACAGGGGATGCTTGCTGTCAATTTGTCCAACCATATATCACCTGCCTTTAGGGTGACATAGAGATAAATTGCATGTTACTTAAAGAAAAAACGGTAAAGCCTAAAAGCACTCAAAAAACATAATAATGAAGATAATATCTCTGGTTCTGCTGTATCAATTTTTATCATGTCTAACTGTCCATCAAGATCATCAATGTTAAAAGTGCAATGCTAAATCAGAGTACTTAAAGCTCTGGTGCACAACATGAACTTTCATTACATGGCATTATACCCACCAAATGGCATCAACCTAGAAAACTAGTATGTCATTTGCTCATGGGCTAACTTTTAACCATAATTCTTAGTTTTTGAAATGTTAAAAGACTAGAAAAAAACAGACAAATCAGAATGATAAACGCAAGCTCCTTGAAGAAGATAATAAATAAATGTCAAAGCACTACCTCAATTCCTTTGGTCACTATGTGACGCAGTTTCATATCAGTATTTGTCACTTTCTGGTCCAGGATATGATCGATGAGCTGTTGCAGCTGCCTGTGATGATTCTCTATATTTGGGATCAGTTTCTGAATCTCTGACTTCAGATGTGATTTTAGTTCCACCTCAAATATGTCATCATCTGTATAGAGAAAATCTGAATGTATCAACACATAAACAAATCAATGAATGGATCGTTGTCTGTGTTAAAGCTGTGACTGACGGCTGACAGTTACTGTATTTAAGGGAAGCTTTCTGTTGGTAGGATGTCTCAGGGAGGTTGATGACCGTCTCTAAGTCCATGAACACATCCTCATCCCTCTTCAGGGTTGCAGTGACAGAGGCATCAGTTTTCAGAGATGGAATGGCCATCTGGAGTTGCAGCATGGCATTCTTCATCATGTCAAGTCTACAATAAAAATAAGGACAAATTGGTGGGTTAGACTGCATTTCAACTTCTTAATTATTTGCATTACCTGATCCACTCAAATATTCTAAAACTAAATTCTCTCAAGAATCAGACAGCACTGAGACTTATTTATAACTTTATCTATCATAAGGAAGGATTGATGGTTTGTTAATAGAACTATGTACCTTGAGTGTCCAACAAGAGTCAGCTGTGGGAGGTTCCTGTTGGTGACATCAATGGTGATTCCTCTCATTTTCTTTCCTTTGGCATCACTGTCAGTTACAGCCAGCTTGATGCCTGCTTCCACATCGTAGTCAGGAATGACAACCTCAGCAGTGAGAGTATTCTTGTTGTGATTGTATCTCAGAGCTACGGTGGTCTCAGATGAATTGTACCCTAGTAGCAGCAGTATTTAAACTCTTTAGTTAGTTTTTATTTCCAAGGACAGTAGCAATTGGTGGCTTCAAGATCTATTAAGTGAGGTATCAATGGCATAAGCTTTATGTACACTTAGTAAACCCTTACTATATACAGGGATGCAGTTTTAGTAAGGGCCTAATGTTGTGGTACACATTTATTAATTTATTCTGGACCATTACAGTTTCAGTACATGGCCGTATCAACCTGGGATGGTTACGCAAAACCCAGGATTTTGTTCAATGACAAAGCCAATGTTTAGAAAATTTGGCATATGTGATTTAAAATATGGCATGGTTAAGGTTAGGGAATGGGTTAAAACTGTGGTTAAGGTATGATTAAGGTTAGGCAACTAAAACCATTGTTTAAAAGACAAACCTAGGGGTTAATAACACATGGGTCCCGAGTTGACCGTTCTCTGGGATATGTTTTCATGCTAATCGAATGTGACCAGTTTTAGCCCAAACCCCAAACCAGTTGAACGACGAACACCGTGTAACCAGTAACATAGCTCAAGCACGGCGTTTATCGTTTCACTGGTCATGACATGACTTTCCCAAGATGGCGTGGGCCTGTATACCGAATGGTACTGTCTTTATAAACTATCTTTTTAATAAATTGTCTGTACACTTACAAAGTTCTCAATGCTACGGTTTACATGTAGGGACCCTCATTATGTTATGGTAAAAGTGTGGTGCTACTTTGAGCCTTGTTAGTGGTATAGAAATAGTGATTTCTTTTTACTTTCGCATGCCCGACGACTAGCATTATAAGCTAATTAGGGGTTTGCGCTATGATAGATGGGTAAAACACAGGGCTTTCATCCAGGAGACCGGGGATTGTGTCTCGCGTGTCATGTTTCCTTCATGTCCCGTGTGTCACGTTTTCTAAACTCAACCATTGGTTTCTTTTTTCATTAAAGCCAACCCCGTTCTTCTTTTCCTAAACCCCACTACGTGTCAAGTTTCCTAACCTCAATCGTTGCTTTCTTCTCGCAATGACATGGCAAGTGACGATAACACGCCAAGGGGCGTATATGTTTACGTCTGCTGTATATAGCGTAGACATAAACGTGGATTGCTCAAAATGCGCACAGATAACAAGTCACTTGGCTCAAGAAAGTTGGCGTATATGTTTACACAAAGTCATGATGTCATATTGGGTACTGGATGTAATTCTTAGCTATACTGGGCTGGCCCGTTACATACATGCTTACATACACGCAAACGAGCACACACACACACACACACACACACACACACACACACACACACACACACACACACACACACACACACACACACACACAATCTTATAGTACCTTCTGCTTTTAGGGTTAGCTTCAGAGAGTGTACTTTATGCCGACCCTTTTTACCCTCTCTGAGCGTTTCGTCAGTGATGGTGGCAGTGTACTCTGAAACTTCCCCCGTCGGCTGGATTTCAACTGCAAACCTGAGAAAACAACACCGGTTTAACTTTCTGGTCAAGTATGTTAACTATGTAGCTGGTTAAAATCATAGAGTACTGCATTAAAATATCAACCAATTACAGTAAATGTTTACAAATCAGCTACCCAAGCAGAAACTACTTAAGGAATAAATGTTCTTCATGTGGGACGTGCTCTGTTAGCCGACATCATAACATAGGGACGACATCAATAACATGATTTCCAAATAATAAGCCATGGATCAACAGTGAATTCAGGGCTGGACTCGGATTAAAAAAATAGGAACTTTTGACACCCACACCAACCCACCACTATTGGCTGTGGTTCAGGGGTAGAGTCGTCCCCCTGCCAATCGTACCAGAGAGAGAGATGGACAGCTATCACAAATTCAGCCT
>NC_045752.1:24500212-24500516 GCF_008692095.1 Etheostoma spectabile
AACAATATCTCGGGGCTACAGGCTTCAATTTGCTGTTACACCCCCTCGCTTCTCGGGCATACTCTGTACACAGGCCCGGGGGAGTCAGCTTGCGTTCTACAGGAGGAAATTATCTCGCTGTTAGAAAAGAGAGCGATATGTGTAGTGCCTCCCGAGCTGAGTCGGAGCGGCTTTTACTCCAGGTATTATCTGGTCCCAAAACGGGGAGGGAACGGAATTTGCCCTGTCCTGGACCTGCGGGCTCTGAACAAATACCTCCGAAAATACGAATTCAGGATGCTCACTCATGCGTCTCTGCTTCGTC
>NC_045752.1:24500526-24500898 GCF_008692095.1 Etheostoma spectabile
GGGCGACTGGTTCACATCTGTCGATCTGAGAGACGCATATTTCCATATTGCGATCTATCCTCCGCACAGGAAATATCTGAGGTTCGCTTTTTGGGGTGTCTGTTACGAGTGCAGAGTGCTTCCCTTCGGTCTGTCTCTAACCCCGGTTCTCAGAGCAGCATGAGTGAGATGTCTCACCAGACAACCCGTCTTGCTGGGGCGAAGTGAGAAGAGGTGCTTATTTTGAATGGTGTCCGCGTCGTAGCATTAGCTATTTAAAGGGGGATGGACCCACGTGACGCGGACACTCGATCACCAGCCAATAAGGATTGGCGTAATGAGATAATTGCTTCTGAGGAATAAGCGTATCCCATAGTGAGACATCTCACTCAT
>NC_045752.1:24500908-24506937 GCF_008692095.1 Etheostoma spectabile
GAACCGGGGTTACGCAAGTAACCTAAAGATGCAAGGTAATGGAGCCTCTTATACATTGTTGTGTTTCTTTAGAAAGAAACAATGTACAAATAGAGTATTTAAACGCTTCAGATGTAAAGGTGTCCGCTGTCAAAGTGGCACTAAAATGAATGGCAGTCAATGGAATGCTAACGGAAGGTGATGGCTTCTTAGCAACAAAATGACTCCATAGGTGGACGCTCGCTTGTCCTCTTGGTTTTTAGCTGGCTACCGGCACTTGGGAGCACGGTGGGGGGAAGGACTTAAATGCGCTCTCTCTCTCTCTATGGTAGGATAGAAGTGGGCCACAGTAGGATGTGATTGGCTATTGTTCAGATGAGGGACAAACCAGTGGCAAATGTAATCTCTCTTCTGTCGATGGGCCGATCCAAAAAATGTTGCGATGGCCAATCCATGCCTGCCTGAAAGTTCTTTTAAATGAGAAGAAGAGCTTTCAGGTCTGGAGAGGCTGGTCTTGGCCTACCTGAGACCTCTACAATTTGTCTTGTCTGGGAGTTGACAATTACGATTTATACTCCGTTGTTATTACACACTACACATAGGCCTGAAATACACACACATGCTCAGGTCTTAAACATGCACTTATTGAGAGATGTCAAAGGCTCCGAATGCTGAACAAGCGCCCTGAGCAACTGAGTACCTTGCCCTGCTCAAGAGTGCCCAGGAGGCAAACTGGCATCTCTCAAGCTACCAGTCCACACTCTGTACTTTGGTCCGTATAGGGACTTGAACCAACAACCCTCCGGTTCCCAACCCAACTCCCTATAGACTGAGCTACTGCCACCCCAAGCTCATTTTGCATCTGGATTGGAGTGGCAGCACTGTGAGAATCATTTAGATTTCTCCAGTGCATTCAACACCATCCAGCGACCACTGTGTGGGAAGCTGCAGCTGATGGGTGTAGGTGCGTCCATAGTCTCCTGGATCACTGACTACCTAACAAGCAGACCACAGTTTGTCTGTCTGGACAGTGCTGTGTCTGGTGTCTGACATTCCAGTCACCTTCTCTTACCTGCTTTCTCCAGTCAGGGGGTAATATGGGGCTTGGTCCATTGAAGTAGCATTGGAGTATCGTGCTATTGTGCATAATTTCAGACCATAGAAAAGGGGCTGGCAGTCAGTTGAGTCAGTCCGGTCCTCCACCAGGGATGGCACTATTTTTGTTTGACCGGAGGACACTGATAGCAGCTTGTTGCTGTATTTTGAAAAAGAGAGAAAGGAAAAGAGACAAGAGAGAACAACATGACTTAGTGGCAGCCACTGTGTATTGTGTTATCTGACTATACTGATAGGTGCCACTGACCTAATACTGAACAACTGAGTGTTTGACTTAGGGGCAGGGATGGTAAGCCTCATCTGGTTTCTGCTCATGGTGATTTTAGCATTGAGGGAACTCTCATAATACATGTTAGTGTGCATCTCAATTCCAGCCTCCACATAGTCTGGAATGAGCACACCCATTTGGGTGATGATTTCTAGCCCAACTGAAGGCATGAAGGACAAGTCAGTCTACAAGGAGGACACAACAGAATATCTGTAAACAGCAATTCACACGTGACAAACATGTAAAAATATTATTTTATTTTACATATAAACTAAGATGAAGAGGAACTTACCATTGTGTTAGCAGGTGAGTAGGTCAGGCCTCCTTTGGCACCAGGTGCAAAAACACCAGCCATTGAGAACTTTAGAGGAAAGCCAGAGGCAGTGGGTAAAGAGAAGGCGTTCTCCATGAAGATGTAGTGGCCAAAGACTTCATTTTCAGTGCTAGATGTCAATGCAAAATAGGCCTGTTGGAAAGAAAACAAACAGGTTGTTTGAACATATACTGTAAGTTGAGTCAAAAATCTCTTTGGCTAGTGACATCATGGAAACCCACTATCAAATTGTTTTTTTTTTAAACTGCTTGAAAAACTCAGGCCATGAAGAAGAGCTATGTAAGATTGGTGTGGGACACAATCACTTTTGCGTCACAACATCAACACAAGGCAATGTTACAAAAGGCAGTTAAAATGCATATCTTGGCATATTCCTCCTAGACACCACATCGTGGTTTTAGAGGTGAAATGGTACCTCTCTGTTTGTTGGTGGGACTTGAACTAGCAACCCTCCGGTTTCCAAGCTAAATCTCCACAGATTAAACTTATTCTGAGTAGGTTACAAAAACTAACCAGATGTGTTGAAGGAAGACTATCAGACTATAATCAACTAAAGTAGAAAACCTTGTTGATAAACTTAAGGAAGATTGGTGTGTGGTCAACACATGGCCTGTTTTGGGGATGCAACTGTTTTTCAGTTTTGTTGTTTTCAAAAAAGTATTTCAGGAAGCATCACATCTGACCTTGACAGGTAGCACCTTGATGAAAACATTGTAGTACATGGACAGAGTCTCAGCCATCCTTTTCATGTCGCTGGTCTTGATGTATCCTAGCTCAGCTCCTAGAAGCCGGAGATAGGCAATGGCTTCAGGGGCTGAAGAGAAATGTGCGTCATCCATGAGCTTCTGAATGCTGTTTGTGAAATCTTTCAGAAGATCCTGTGGAACCTGGAGAAATAGTACAGATGTATGCATTAGTTTCTGGCCATGCATGCACTTTTCATACCAAGTACAGGCAGGGTTGTATTCATTTGGTAGTGTAGACAAGGACAATATGTATTATGTGTCCAAAAATCATTTCACCTTTCTCTTCATTCTGTCTCTTTCGGGGGCCATTTTAGCCAAAACCTCTCTGAGCATCTTGGCTTTGTCCCCTGCCCAGTACATGACTTTGGAGATGGAGTCAGGGAAGAAACCATTCTCTCCAAAGAGAGCGTCAATTGTTGGTTCAAATCCTGTTCCCTCAACACCAATCTTGAAGGGGGAGATTTTGAATTTGTTAATATCTTTACAAAGCTAATTGTGTGTTTTTATAACAGAGTGCTATTGAAAACATACCTCAAATATGTCATAGTTGTAGTCAAAAACCTTTAAAGTGGTCTCCAGCATCACCTCCTTAGGTAAGGTGTCCGTAGCATCGAAGATGATGTTACTTTGCACTGAGCCCAAGGGAGAGTCTATTTTGTAATTGCTTGACATGCCAGCAAATACCTTGTTTGCGGGTGATGGCTGATCTCTCAAGGCCAACTCAATGTACTCTCTGAGTCTTTAATAAGGAGAATAAAGAATGTTGTAGTAAGATGACACAGTGCCAAAACAACATTTCAGTATTCTGTCCCTTTTATTTTCCATGCCCCATAAAGTTCAAACTGATCTAGGAAATGTACAATAATTATATAACATGCAATAATATATTTATAATGTGCAAATAGCATTTTGCACAATGTTTGCAGTGTGTGAGCGCGTAAGCATGTGTGGAATTTTAATAACCTTTAGAGGAGATGCACAGCAAATTTCCTTGTACAATGTGTAACTACAATAAAATAATTCTAGTCTGTTGTTTTTTAGCATACAGTTGAATTTTATTTATGTAATAAAGCTGTATTTCCATAATTATCACAACAGTCTAAATGTGCATGTGCTAAGAAGCTATAAATATTATTGCATAGTTGTTAAACTAGCTAATATTGCTGGTCAATTACTTACTGATGCATTTGTGGCTCACCAGAGTTGCCAATGTTTTTCAGGTGGGAAACTACAAAGCTTTTGAGCTGCTCCTCACTCACATTCTCCAAATTGTACAGAATGTCTCTAACCAGGGCTTGGTCTGGGTTCTTCATCAGAATCAGGTAGGCTGCTACACGTTTTTCAACAGGGCTCTTAGCATCCTTGTACACCTCCAAAAAAATCTTTCTGACCTGTGGTTGACCAAATGTTAAATTACAACCTGAATCTTTGTCAGTTAAATCCTACAACATATGCCGTGGTGACCTTATGATCACAATGTGTTCTTGATGTGTTAATGTAAAGTAGTTGTACCTCATCATTAATATCCATCAACCTAAAGGCCTGTATAGCTGCCTTTTGGTTTGATAATGGAATGTTTGTTTTCCCAGCACAACGCAAAACGGCGGAAATCAGACTGGGGCTGACAGCTTGCATGGCTTGACCCATGACACCAACAACCTGGAGATTAGAAAAGAAATTTGAGAGAATGCACCCTTAAATCAGATTCACTGACAAGAACTAGCTCAACCCAGAAATACAGTCAATTAGATGCTTGAATGATTAGTACCCTCAGTACAAGGAAGGACATGTCTTCGCGGTCAGTGGAAAAGTCAGAGTCATCATCAAAGATGCAGTCATTTAAGAGTGTTTCCATGAACTTTGACACATCTGTGACCACTGGAGTAATCTCAGATTTATAGAACCTGTGCCAGGTGCCACAGACAGAGAATATGTTAAATTTAAAATAAGTTAAAGTCAAATTTAAGTGTTTCCCTCTAGTGGTCAACGGTAGCAATTATAAAGTTGGCCAAAACAAATATTCAAATATTTAAAAAATTAATATGTAGTAATATTTAAAAGTTTTTTCCAAGCATTAAAAAGTATTTTGCTTACTTCTTGACTGTGTTGGCTAGAGCATACATAATTGCCCTGCTCTGTTTATACTGAGCCATGCTGAGCATATCTCTGACACGTGTGGCATCAGGGTCAGTCTGTAGACTCAGCCCATAGACTAGAGCGTCCACTTCTGGTGACAACCCATCAAAGGTCCTGATAGCGTGAAGAATAGCGCTGGTGCACTCTGTGGTTCCACACTGAAACAAGGCCTGCAGGGTGAGCCAGCCTGACATATCCAACATCTCAGTGACTATCTGGCTCAGGGTCTCATTCCTTAGGACGCGCAGGCTGGACACCACCTTATGGAAAAGGCTAGTCCTCTTTTGACCTTGGTCTGTGCCTGCCAGAGCCACAAGCTCTTGTAGGGTGCCCAGAACAGCATCCTTTGTCTGTATTGGAGCTTTATCATCAGGGTCTTCAAAGTAGAGTGGTTTGCTCTGGCTCGGGTTCACATCTGTGTATAAACATTTCACATTCATTTTGATATTTCCTACAAAGAGAAATTAACTAAAAGTATAGATACCAGGCACAGCAGACATGCTGCAAATGATCACTCACCAAAAGCTTTGTTGTTGATCCTTTTGGAGCTTTGAAAGTTGAGATCCTGGGTCACTACAGACGATATTCCATTGCCCCTGCAAGGCAGATTAGAAGGTGATACAAAATACACAACAGTGCTCTATATACACATACATCTGCAAAATGACTTACTTACTTGACTCAAAATGATGACTTACTTATGGGAAAATGGCAGGTAGATGTGCTTTTCTGTGCACATGGCTGTTGTGATATGCTTTCCCTTGTTATCAAACTGGTAGTTGCAGTCTTGAGTGCTTGTAATCAGTTTAGACATGGGGCCATGCTGTAAAATAAACACATCCACAATGCTCGTGTGTTACAAGACAGGTCACAAGACCGTTTGGACTCATTATAGGCTTCATTAAGGCCCAAGCACGAAATGCAAGACCCCAACGGTGCTTTGCGCTGAAAGTGCAAGGAACCTTTTGCTTTTGTAAAGATTATTATTCTGCCGCGTCACTCACATTTTTGAGGGGCTTAGCATGCTGGAAAACACACAATAACTTGTCAGACATAGCAAAAACTACAAATTTCTGTAGTGATGGGCTTTGGCGTTGCCAAGCTCCATAGTACCTCCTAACTTGCTCCAGGAGTCTGAAAAAAAACTAGAAGTTTTGAGGGAACACACTGTAGTCTCATCTTAAAGTCCATGGAGAATTTTTGTTGAAATTTTTCTACGGGAAGTTGTCCATCTTGGTTTTTGTGCAAATGTTTTAATTTTACGAATTTGTTTTAGGACTTTAGAATGCACAAAAACGCTCAACGTTGTATAGAATAGGAAATTCTTTGATCTGAGTTCCCATTTAGGCTGAATCTAATTTCTCTGTCTTACCCCTACCCCTTACCCCTTCCCCTAGCTTTTGCGCGTTCATGCAGGACCTAGTGCTGTCCCAATTGTTAGGGGTAGGGG
>NC_045752.1:24506947-24507017 GCF_008692095.1 Etheostoma spectabile
GACCAAGGGGTGTATAGCCCTAGAAACCAAGTGTGGACGCGACCTCACTTGTAAACACACAAGCAACAGT
>NC_045752.1:24507027-24507176 GCF_008692095.1 Etheostoma spectabile
TCGACCAGAGAGACGCATAAATGTAAGTAGCCTACTTTCGGCTTAAATAATTGATTTAAAAGTTACGACAGTCTTGTCTTGTGGTCTATACAGTCCTGTATATATATATTTGGAACCGTGTTCCTAACTGAAACTTTTTAAAAATTGCT
>NC_045752.1:24507186-24507350 GCF_008692095.1 Etheostoma spectabile
GCTAACGCTAATCGCTAACGCTAACGTTGATTTGCACAACTGTCCCGCATTTCTCTGCCTTGAATGGACTGTATACATTGCATAGATTGTATGGCTATATATATTAAAATTAACGGTCTATGATTCATCACTATGTGCTTTACATATACCGTCCTGTATCACAC
>NC_045752.1:24507360-24507661 GCF_008692095.1 Etheostoma spectabile
AGCAGCTGATCCACTTTGGGGCTGAAAACACAGAAGTTTCCTAAATCATGTGTTCATGTTGTACCCATTAATTATTGCATTGGTACTGTATTATTGTAATAATTTGTAATTAATTCCTGTTCATTGTTCATGCACTTGTATATTGTTGTTGGTTTTGATATGGGACACTGATGAAATGTGGGGGGGTTACAGGCCAACAGGCTTCAGACTGGTCTGGAATATCAGAATAGTTAATTTGTTTGTTTGTGGTCTTGTGTTTTTAACACATATGAGTGCCTTTCTATGTGTGTGACATGTTAGT
>NC_045752.1:24507671-24507792 GCF_008692095.1 Etheostoma spectabile
ATAGTTGATAATGGTTCTGTAACATAATTTTATGTAACATTTTTGCCTGTTATGTTCAATTTATCAGCAATAAAGACAGATTTTTGAACAAAATGTTTTTGTGAACATCAATGACATTCAA
>NC_045752.1:24507802-24507953 GCF_008692095.1 Etheostoma spectabile
ACTGAAACAGATATACAACACACCATGTATACAGGTTGTATATGTATGTATACATGATACATGTGTATACACATATTATGCAAACAGACCTAAGTACTGTTGGAGCAAAATCCTGCTCCATTCTCAGGGTTCATTCAATTAGTAGTCAAAA
>NC_045752.1:24507963-24508205 GCF_008692095.1 Etheostoma spectabile
GGATGTGTGAATCCATTTTATTACATAGGATATCCTAGAGACAAGAACATCTGCCTCTGCACCACTAAAGTGAACATAAAATAAATATAAAATATATAAATGCACATGACACTGTTGTCCAAACCCACACAGTTGACATACAGACACGGCATCTTGGAAGTTTGTGGTCAATTCTGTATGGTGATGTAACCAATTGGTGTCCCATTTCATAGGGGAATGTTTTCACCCCTACCCCTTACCCC
>NC_045752.1:24508215-24508850 GCF_008692095.1 Etheostoma spectabile
GGGCCAAGGGGTAGGGGTAAGGGGCAAGGGGTAGGGGTAAGACAGAGGAATGGGATTCATCTTAGGCTTGGGAGTGTTATGATTGCTCTATAGCACCCCCTAATTGGTTTTAATGGCAATAGGAAGTAGACCTAAAAGTCTTACGAACTCTTCCTAGAGATTTAATTCAATCAACTTCAAATTTGGTCTGTGCCATCTCAAGACCTTAACGATGAAAGGTTATTAGAAACTTGAGTTTTTGTCCAATGGTGTGGGCGTGGCACCCATTGTTTAATGAACAAAGAAGTTGTTGTAACTTGAGTGTACGTTGTCTAATTTGGCTGAAATTTCTCACGATTGACAAGAATGAGAAAGAAAGAATGACAAGACCTGACATAAACTTTTACTGCTTTTATCCAATAGACATTCAACAATTAATGTTAAAGGTCTCTTCAGCTAAGCCATCTACCGCTCTCTTAGACTGCATCCCAACAAGGCTACTTAAAGAAGCGTTACCCGTGGTTAGCACTCCTATCACTGGATGTGATCAATATGTCTTTATTAACATGTCATGTACCACAGTCATTTAAAGTAGCTGTGAAAAAAGCCACCCTCGATCCTGAGGTCTTAGCCAACTATAGACCTATATCTAACCT
>NC_045752.1:24508860-24510048 GCF_008692095.1 Etheostoma spectabile
TCCAAGATCCTTGAGAATGTAGTCACTAATCAGTTATGTGAGTTTATAGATAGCAATGGTCTATTTGAGGACTTTCAGTCAGGATTTATAATGCATCATAGCACAGAGACTGTGAAATTTACTAACAACTAGCACTGGTGAAATTTACTAACAACCTTCTAACTGCTTCAGACAAAGGACTTGTCTCCGTACTTGTCTTATTAGATCTTAGTGCTGCATTTGACACTACTGACCATACATCCTATTACAAAGATTGGAACTTTTAGTTGGCATTAAAGGAATTGCTCTAAGGTGGTTTAAGTCTTATTTCTCTGAGCAATCTCAATTTGTTAATGGTAACGATAAATCCTCCAGGTAAGCTAAAGTTAGCCATGGCGTTCCACAAGGCTCAGTGCTTGGATCATTATATATGCTTCCTCTAGGCAATATTATTAGGAAGCACTCAATTAACTTTCACTGTTATGCAGATGACACCCAATTATACTTATCAATCAAGCCAGACAAAACTAGTCAGTTAGCCAAACTTCAACTATGCATTAAAGATATATAATCAAGGATGACCAACAATTTTCTGATGTTAAACTCAATCAAGTTATTGTGCTGGGCCCTAAACACCTCCAAACATTATTATCCAAAGATAAAGTTACTCTGGATGGTTTTGCCCTTGCCTCCAACACTACTGTCAGAAATCTAGGAGTTATTGTTGATCAGGATATATCCTTTAATGTTTTCATCTTTGTAACATATCCAAAATTAGGAACAGCCTGTCTCAAAACAATGCAGAAAAACTAGTCCATGCATTTGTTTACTTCCAGGCTGGACTACTGTAATTCCTTGCTATCAGAATGCTCAAATAAGTCCCTTAAGACTCTCCAGCTGATCCAAAATGCAGCAGCGCGTGTTATGACAAGAACTAAGAAAAGAGATCACATATCTCCTTTATTAACTTCTCTGCATTGGCTTCCAGTAAACTTAATTTAAAATCCTTCTTCTGACCTACAAAGCTCTAAATGGTCAGGCACCATCGTATCTGGAATAGCTCTTATTATATAGTATATTAATAATAATACATTTTATTTAAAGGCGCCTTTCTCGGCACTCAAGAACGCCGTACAGGGTATTCATACATTAAAAACAGCAAAAAAATACTTTACAAAAAAAACAACAGAAAAGGCAGAGCAATAGACA
>NC_045752.1:24510058-24510344 GCF_008692095.1 Etheostoma spectabile
ATAGGCAGTTTTAAACAGATGTGTTTTGAGATGAGACTTGAAATGGGGGAATGAATCAATGTTTCTGAGTTGGGGTGGTAATGAGTTCTAGAGACGGGGAGCAGAGCGGCTGAATGCTCTGCCCCCCATGGTGGTGAGACGGGCGGAGGGGACAGAGAGGTGTATGAAAGAAGAGGATCTGAGGGAGCGGGAGGGAGTGGGATGCTGGAGGAGGTCAGACAAATATGGGGGGTGAGGTTGTGGATGGCCTTGAATGCAAACAGGAGGACTTTGAATTGGATACGGA
>NC_045752.1:24510354-24510861 GCF_008692095.1 Etheostoma spectabile
GAGCCAGTGGAGCTGTTGGAGGACAGGAGTAATGTGGTGGATGGAGGGGGTTTGAGTTATGATGTGGGCAGTTGAATTCTGGACTAATTGAAGTTTATGAAGGGATTTGCAAAGGGAGGCCGAAGAGGAGACAGTTACAGTAATCCAGACGAGACGGCGGCCCCTTGAGATTTAGTCAGGAAGTTGAATGTGAGCAGGAAGCCTCATAGTTTGTGTTATCATCGCTCCATACTATCCGCTTCAATCTTCAACATTACATGCCTTTGGTAGCATTCTCCATATGTGAAATAGAAGCTGACATACTGTTCTGATATCGCTGTTAACTATTGTCAGAAAGTTTGATGTGCAATATGTATATTAAACTGAGTTTCGATGATCCCAGTCCCAGGTGTTTAGCTCCTTGTCAGATTGCACAGAGTAACGTTGTTACAGGACATGACACATTTCCTGGTAATTTTAGAACAACAGAAGTGAAGAGATTACCTGGAAACTACCAGAAGCATTTCC
>NC_045752.1:24510871-24511099 GCF_008692095.1 Etheostoma spectabile
TGCACCTCTGTTATTGTAATATTACCATGTAATTTAATAGAAACAGGCAGTTTTGCATTTTGACCACTGATTCATGGTTCTTACACAGAAACTTCCGGACGTGTTTCCAGGTAAGTGGACAAGATTAAACATATTGTTTAATTGTAAATAAAACATTGTAAAATATTACCTTGAAACAAAAGGGAAATATTTGGAACATTAAGGGTGGATGAATTTCATTATTATCAT
>NC_045752.1:24511109-24511313 GCF_008692095.1 Etheostoma spectabile
TACAATATTAATATAACTATATTACAACTACCCAGATATATAGATATCTATATATCTATATATCTATATATCATTGAACCCTTCCTAGTTATTATCTTCGTAACTGTATATTATATCTGTTACCTTTTTATCACCTTATTACCCCAGTATTACATCTTATCAGGGCTGTAGTACTCCAGTCCGGTCTTGGACTCAAGTCCGGAC
>NC_045752.1:24511323-24511482 GCF_008692095.1 Etheostoma spectabile
TTTTCTATGGACTCGGACTTGTCTCGGTCTTGGCCACTTGTCTTGCCCAAAATGGCTTTTGGTCTCAACCAAGTCCAGGTGTCTTTATTATGTTGATAATAATATTGGAGGGAAAGTGAAACCTAAAATGATTGTCTTGATACTGTCATGCATAAGACC
>NC_045752.1:24511492-24522394 GCF_008692095.1 Etheostoma spectabile
TGTCCTGGACTCGGTCTTGACTCAGACTCAAACATCTTTGGACTCTGTCTTGACCCGGACTCAAACCTTTTTGGACTCAGTCTTGTCCTGGACTCAAACCTCTTTGGACTCGGTCTTGACTTGGACTCAACTAGTACTGGTCTTGGACTTGTCTTGGACTCGACTAAGGTGGTCTTGACTACAGCTCTGCATAGTATTACTGTGATTTATTACCCTGTTATTACCTTGGTAATTACATGTTATTACCATAACGAGGTTATTACCTCTTTATTTTCATACTGTTACCCCACTATTACCATGTTATCACCATGGTGGCAATTAAAGTGCTACCAAGATGTTTTTAAGATAATGAACCCCCCTCTGTTCCCATTGTGGGGCTGTTATAGGCCTCCCACCACTCAAGAGTGCTGTATTGTTGAAAAAAGGGGAAAACTGTGTGCCATATATGGGAATATGTTTCAGCTAATCTTCAAGTTTTGATGAGATGAGAGATAATGGGGCCAAAGCGTAGCATTCATTTTAACCACAAAGATACAAGCTTGAATTGATATGGGGATACCCATCCATTTTTCCATATATTTCAAAATGTTGCTCAGAGCAACAGAATAGTTATGCCAATCTGGTTTAAGCAAGAGAAAACCTCAATACCTAAATATCGAAATTGTTTAACGGTGGGGATTTTAGCAGGGATGATTGAATTGCGAGCAGAATCATTCAAATGAAGTAGTGCAGACTTTGACCAGTTTACTTTACCTTTTTTACCAGCCTGATGAGCTTCCATATTCCTTGCATAATGATAGAAGGTGAGGAAGAGACTGAGAGGGGTTTCTAAAAAGACCATAACGTCATCCGCAAATAGAGAAAGGTGATGCTGTGTCATGGCCGCGGGAGCTAGGGGTGTGGAGGGTGCTGCAGCATCCCCTAGGGAAAGGACAAACTACTACAACCATAATTTAAAAAAATAAACAAACATTTATTTTTAATAAATTGATTAGTAATACAAACCTAATCCCTTTCAATATAAATTAAATGTAATCAATTTTAAAAATTTGGTAAGTAAGAGAAACACATAATTTGATTAGAATGAATCTGCCGATCTTGCCAAGAGCGCCACTGATGCTCTTTTATGAGTGAAGATACCGATAGTTGTTTTCTGTTCAACAGTAGCTAGCCTAGCCATGGCACAAAAGCGCATTTTGTATTTTTTTATACTACCACATGCTAAAAAGCCTAAAAAAACGAAGGCAGAAAATTCTGTTTCAGCAGCACCTCTGCACTTGTCACTCCCAGGGCAATCCTGCTAGCAACAGGTGGCACGGGAGCTAGCTAAGCCAGCAGCACCAAGCCAGCCGCGGAGAAACATCAACAAAGGCAACTCAGTGCTGCCAGCCTCGGTGTCACAGTTTTCCTTCTAGACTTTTTATAGATGAGGATTTTTCCCGTTCTTTTCAGCCTCAGTGGTATGAAAAATGGAGGTGGATGCACTATGACTTTGAGAAAGATTGCACTCTCTGTTTTGATTGTATCTGGTGGATTCCCATCAGCATGTGAGTAAAGATAGGCTTTTTTTTTTTTTTTAACTGGCGCAAGGCATCTGCTAAATTTGGTTTGCACAAGAAATTGGCCAATTCCTTTTAGGGGTGACACGACTCGTGAGGGTGTGCGCTATGACCTGATGCGGGAATGGACTTTTAATTTACCCAAGGAAAGAGAGTGGGTGAAGAAGAGCGATAATTGGACGTATACAGGGACATCGTTGCCCAGTTGGATGTTAATGCAATGATGAAAACTTTCATCAGTGTCAACCCGGAGCACAATTAGTCATAGTCATTGCAATCACAATTTGCCACTCTGGGCCTTTTCTTTTATTGCTAATCCGAGATGACAAACCTCCAAATAGAACATTTTTTTTCTTGCCTTTTCTTGATCAGCACCTCCAACATCACAATAAGTTTTTTTTCCGTCTGCAGCTACCCATAGTAATTGGACAAAGAAGGACTTCAGGGGCGCATTTAGATTCATTTAATTCATCTAATTTATTGGAAGAGGCAAGGGGTGTCTGTGATTCGTTCACGTGCGCCCAACTTCACGTTGATTGTGATGTATAAAGGAAAGGTATGCAGGACCTGGCATACGCCTGGTTTTATACATGTGAATATTTCTGTGCGTAGGTACTTTTCCTTTTTTTGGTCGTATGCCATCTTCTGGTATTAAAGCTGCACAATCTTTTATACATGAGGCCCCATGTCCGAGGACATCTATAAACCAATATTAACTTTTGATCATAGTGTCCCCTACTGGCAACAGGAAATCAGCCTTATGTGACAAACATCTTCCGATTTACATGCAATTTATGTGTGGCCATGCCCAATTGCATAACTTTTGAAAGATTTAAGGTAGAGTGTTGTGTGAAGTATCATTGAACTCAGTAGAGAGTTCTCTTTTAATTGGAGATGGTTTGGCCCGCCCCCTATGCTTAAACCACGCCCCTTCATAACTGGAGACCTGTTTATCATACTCTTGTGTGAGGTGTCATTGAACTCAGCAGTTCCTTTTTCGACGGTTATCCCCGCCTTGTACACTTTGTACAACGTTTACAATATACCATCTGAAATGGCGCACACTCCACCGCGCACGCTGTGTCCGACAGTTGCGCAAATACAGGGTCGCGTGGATTGGCATCCACCAGTAACCCTAACGCACACAGAGGAGCGAAGCCCGTCCAACGCTGCTTGCAGCTTTAAATATAAATGTGTTTATAATGCATTATAGAAACAAGGTGACCACTAATTACAGAATATTTGACGTTATTGTAAAATGTAAATGTAAACCACTTCAAGTACAATGATTGGTAGTTCACAAGAATTTTCATTTGACCTAGATGCCAAATTCTATTCTAATGTATCAGCAGTGTAATTAAGTTGAGAATCAGAATTAGAAAAGGTTTTTTTGCCAAAGTAAGTCACACTTGCAAAGAATTTACTATGGTGCATACATAAACAAAGAAACATATATTATATATATTCCTGGTCGAGGCAGAGGACCGTCCACCCTGAGCCATGGTTCTGCTCAAGGTTTCTGCCTCTTAAAAGTAAGTTTTTCCTGTCGCCTAGTGCTGGCTCTTGGTGGGAATGGTTGGGTTTCTGTCAATAATATCCGAGAGTACAATCTACAACAGTTATCTCATTGCGCTTTTCATAAAAGAGGAGGTCTGCTCTTTTATGAAAAGCGCAATGAGATGACTGTTGTTGTGATTTAGAGCTATATAAATAAAATTGAATTGAATTGAACATATATCAATATGAAAGTCAATATGAGTTATTGCCATTACAATAATTACAATGTTAGGAACTTGCCTTAGTGAGCTTATAGAGCAGGAAAAGAAGAAAAACATTCAACACAGCGTCCTTACATCTAAATCTATCAAATTATAATAGAGAGAAAAAAAAATTAAAAACAAAAGCTAAAGGTTTATAATTCAAGAGTCAATTTACCAAAACAAACCAAAACATTCTATGACCTAAAAAAGAATGGACGACAGTGTCCTTTGGAACTCCAAACTCTTTGAGCTTCCTCAACAAGACTAATTCAATTCAAATTCATTAATTGTGTCAAATCATAACAGAAGTTATCTCAGGGCACCTTACAGATAAAGTAGGTCTAGAACACACTCTGTAATTTACAGAGACCCAACAATTCCCCCCCCCAAGAGCAAACATTTAGTGCAAACGTCAGACAGAACCAGGCTCTTGCTGAGACACAGACATAGTGTAATCTCTGATGTGACTACTTTAAGATTGTGTAAATATTACTTTCCTATTTAAAGCTATAGTGCGTAGTTTTGTCGCCCCCATGAGGGATTCTAAGCAATGACAACAACACTGTCCGTTCATCAACATGACGCAAGCTTTTGGTGATTTCACACCGTCCCCACCTTTCCTCCACGTAGTTGCTAACACGGAGGATTAAAAAACTGAGTACAGAGAGTGTTATGTGGAGCTGATAGGTCTAATTAGTGTTCTATTAACTCATTTGGCAATGGCTTGAATGTAACAGACGTTCATTAATATAAAATAGTTGTGCACTATTGCTTTAAGGGGCGGCTGTGGCTCAGTGGTAGAGCGGTTGCCTGCCAATCGGAAGGTTGGTGGTTTGATCCCTGGTCCCATGTTGAAGTGTCCTTAGGCAAGACACTGAACCCCGAGTTGCCCCCGTTGCTGCGCATCAGAGTGTGAATGTGTGTGAGTGTTTATCTGATGAGCAGGTGGCACCTTGTACGGCAGCCTCGGCCTCGCCATAGTGTGTGAATGGTGAATGTTTCCTGTATGATATAAAAGCGCTTTGAGTAGTGGTTAAGACTAGAAAAGCGCTATATGAATTCAGTACATTTAAGGTTGGCAGAGATGATACCGCCAAGAAATTTAAACAACTAAATACAACCTTTATATTATCAACTGGTTCCCTGGCAATTTGAAGAGGTTGTTCACCGTCTTCCCCTCTCCTTAAGTCTATGAACATTTATTGGATTCAAATGACCTTTAACTTTTAGCAACATATGAGAAAGCAAAGAGAGAAAGAGAATGCTCCTTTATGCCACTTAATTGGCTCAACAAAGTCAAATTGTCTTTGTAAAACGCTTGTCAAAGCAATTACTGTTTTATGAGAAGGTGTCATATTTTACTAAAGCCTTCATCACACGATACAATAGTTTTAAGTAAATTCAAGTCACCTTGTTTGTATAGCCCAATATGACAAATAACAAATTTGCCTCAGGTGGCATGACAGTCTGTACACCATATGACTATCTCTGTCCTTTTCAAACCCCTTGCTTTCAGAAAAGGGAAAACTCCCCAAACAAACGTATTTAACTGGGGAATTCTTCTCCCAGGATAAATAGATGTGCAATAGATGTTGTGTGTACAGTATAGACCAACATAATATAAAGACTATATTAAAGACAGTATCCAGTCAGAAGCTCTAGAGGCAGGTACTAATATCTCACCAGTTTTTGCAGCAGGGCCAGGGGGCTGTTGACTAGTTTCCTGCTGTAAAACTGGTCACACTGGGACAGATCTCTGGACAGTGTCACATCTGTGGCAATATCCTTCCTGGCATGGACCAGGTAGTCTGTTAAACATTGACCATGCACTGTGCTCTGAAAAAGAAAAAACATATAATTAGGGATTTAGCTCATGAACATTAGCTTTAAAATACAGGAGATAAAGCGTTATGCAAGTGCAACTGTATTTTTTTTTTCTTTCACCAGAATGTGATCTTTATTTTTCTGCCATTTCATTTTATTTCATGTTCTTAATCTGTTCCCTAAAGTATATCTGTACTGCACGCTCAATTGTTGCTTTTATTACTGGGTAAATTACTTTACCCAATTTACATCTAAAGTAATGTGTCTTCATGTAAAGACCCTAATTCCAAAATTGTGCCCATTTTGGGATATTTTTAGAGTTGTGAGAATATACCAACCATGAGGCTGCTCTGTTCGTCCTCCATGACGGGCACATTGAGTGCTGAAACGATTCCTCTTTTAATGTTAAGGATGTTGACTGGCTCGTCTGTCTCTGGGAAAAGCTGAACACTGGTACCTCCTTCCACAGTGAACCTAAGAAGGTTCCTGTGTAAAGAAAAGTTCAGAGCAATTCAACCATTTAACTCAGTATAGACTCATACTATTCCTATACAAGAATAATGTTAATAGACTGTGTATTTCTTTTCTAGTCTTAATGACTACTCAAAGCACGTATATTAACATTCATTACAGGAACCATTCACACACATTCATACTCTGTGGCTGAGGCTGCCATACAAGCTGCTACCTGCTCATAACTTAGATGGTGGGAGCAATTCGGAGTTCAGTGTCTTGCCCATGGAACTTCAACATGGGACTGCAGGGCCAGAACCACCAACCTTCCAATTGGTAGGCAACCACTCTGAGGTGGTAGAGTTTTAATATTGGCAGTCTGAAACCTTCACCAAACTGGTTCGGCAAATTCCAACAGTTGCCATAGATGCATTGCTATAATAAAATTGATGTACTGTGTTTTAAATCTACATGTATGGCCACATATGAAAGTGTCATGACTCAGAATTGAAAACATCAGATTTAAATAAAAATGTTCCCTGTTCTTATTGTCATTACTAAATAGATCTGGTTGTGTGTCTGACTGAGGTTATTGAGATTTGGGTCTCTTTCTACATTGTGAATGTAGCCTTATATGGTAATTTCAGTTTGTTTTTTTTCAAACTGGACCCCATTTCCCCTTGCATTTGCGCACTAAAAGTGATTGTTTTTGCCACTGACGGGCTCAGATTGTTATTTAAAGTCTATGACATCTTTTTGGAAAAAGAAAGCGGTGCCCACATAGAGAGAATTAGATTTAATCTGAAGGACAAGGTTTGTCTTTGACAAAGTTTGACGTCCCTTGGACTCTTATCTTGACAGAGAATGCCATTAAGACGTGAGTAAGAATACACTTCTGGGGAGGGAGGGGTGGGTAACTGAAGAAAGGGATTAAAGGGAGGTGGTGTCTTTTTTTGTTTTGTATTTTTCTACTGTATATATATATTGTAATTTGATTAATGTATGTCACTGTTTCTGTTACTATTTGTATGATGTCTGTTGCTGATGTTATGATCATTCTCAAAGAAACAAGTAAATGCCATGCAAACTTCATTCACAAAAATTGTCTGACATCATTATGGATCTTATGGATCTCACAATGTGACTTGTATTCCAAAGATAGTGGTGTGGTGTGTGAGTCGGGTAAAAGGTGTTCCGGTAGTTTGTTGTTTTGGAGTAGGCTACAGAAATTATAAGTTTGTGTTTTCTAAACAATTTTCAGTGCCATGGCTGAATATTTAAAGGATTTCAATAATGTGGATGAGGTCATTTTAGCCTAATTGGATGGCCCCCCTTATTCATTTAAGCCAGAGTAGGCTATACGGATGAAGACAGAGAAAGAGAGAGAGGCTGCAGTTGCAATGTGTTTTGTGCAGTCAATAGGCATATACAGTGCCCATTGAAAATCATCATACAATGTAAAAATGTTTAAAAGCTCAACATCAAAGTGAAAATAACATTTTTAAACATTCTGAACAATTATTCAAATGTAGTTAGTAAAATACCTGGTTTGGATAAGTGATCAGCCGCTTAGACTAATGATTATAAACTTACTCAGGTACAACCAGTTCATTTCCAGATCACACACCAAGCTAATTGCCACCCACCTGACATCAATTGTAGTGATTTTTATTACTTCCTAATAAAACCGGCTGTTGCATGATGATTCCATTACTAGTAAGAATACACCATGGTTGGAAAGGTGCTTTCAAAAGGACTCCGGGATAAAGTTGTGGAAAGGCAAAAGTTAGGGGAAGGATACAAAAAGATTTCAAAGGCTTTAACCATCCCTTTGAGTACCATCTAGAGCATTATTAAGAAGTAGAAAGCTTATGGCACCACCAACACCTTGCCTAGACTGGGCCATCCCTCCAAACTGGGTGACCGAGCCAGGAGGACATTGATCAGGGAAGCTACCAAGAGGCCAATGGCAACTTTGAAGGATTTACAAGTTTTTATGGCTGCGATTGGTCGGAAAACTATGCAGTGGCTTAGGGATAACAAGTGGCCAAGTCAGAGCCCTGACCTAAGTCCAATTGAAAATCTGTGGATGGTCCTGAAGCCAACAGTCAATCTCCGCTCACCACGAAATTTGACTGAACTCAAACAATTCTGCAAGGAAGAATCTAGGTGCGCAAGGCTAATAGAGACATATCCAAACAGACTGATGGCAGTAATTAAAGCAAAAGGAGGCTCTACCAAGTATCAAATTGTGGGACTGATGACTTTTAGAACTCTGTTATTCTAGTTTTATTTTCTTATTATGTTTAGAACTATTGCCTTTTTATGTTACTTGAATGTTGTTATGCAGAATGTGTAAATAAAGCTGGAATATTTATTTAAAAGTTTAATTGGTTTTGATTTCAGCCTGCAAGACAATAAGGAATATGATGATTTTCTATAGGCACTGTACATCCATGGTTTTGTGTTATCTTCAAAATGCTGAATAAAAAAGAATGGCTCGTATTTGCACTTGTCTCTAACAGCCCTGTTGAGGGGGGGGGGGGACCTCTGACATGGTGACACAGCATTGTGTCCGAGGTATAATACTGGACACATCAAGACCACAGATGTCTGGCAGCATCCCACTCCTGAAAACATATTCTTTGGGCATAAGAGGCACAGCAACCTGGCACCACCATAATCTCAAGCCTCTTTCTCTCTCTCTTTTCATTTTTAAGTTTGCTTGATTGGCATGACAAAATCAATAAACATGTGTTGCCAAAGCATAAGAACAAACAAAAACAGTAGGTATCTGAAGACAGATGATTGTTCAGAAGAGCTTTGTATGCAATGCAATTTTTATCAGTTTGATTTAAGTGCTGCCAATATTTAATTGAAATCTTTTTTGGATTTGAATTTTCAGAGGGAATATATGCATGTATTGTTTGGGGTGTTTGGGCACACTTTTAAAATAATTTTACAGAATTTCAATTGTAATTCTTCAGTGGGAGTTTATCCCAGCTTTGAAATTCTGGTTTTGAAATCGGCCCCCAGATCTTGCTTCCATAAAGCTTTATTGGTGTGCCAAATTCTTGTGGGGATAATTTTGTTTCCAAACACAACTGCATACAAAGCTCTCCAAGCTTTATTACATAGTGTGTTTATGGCCAGGTTGAAACTCTCTGATGCACTAATTTCAACACCAAAGTCATTATATGAGCTTTCTTGTTCTAGAATGGTATTACCCAGAGTGAAGTTGTAACTTGAACCTGGGGCTACAGATTGTTCCAACATCACTGCTGGTAATCAATGTAAATGTTAAACAGTTTTGGGCTCAAACTGCCTCCCTTTCTCCCTCCACACCCCTGTTTAAAGAATTCTGTTCTTTTGGAGCCAGTATTACTGCACATTTATTTTCCATGTACAGTTATTTAATAATTTCATAAACTTTACCCCCTACATCGCTTTCGATTTTAGCTCATAAAAAAGCCCATCATGCCATTTATAATCAAATGCTATGCTAAAGTCTATAAAACATGCAAATATTTTCATAATTGCTTTCATACAACCGTTTTACAGTCAACACTGTTGACTAATGAATGGCGCTTGTGATAACAAGATTTTGACATGTTATGTGTAAAAAAACAAATGTGAAAAGTGATTGCTGTCAGTTAGTCTTTCTACCCTTCTGGCTGCTTCAAGCAGCACAGAAAGCTGCGCATTAAAATCCAGCATCGCCAGCGCTTGTAAAGCATGCATGCACTTTATAAATGTTTTTCACCTATGTCACCTCTTGCTCTCAGTACTAATGCATGTGGTTATGTGAAGAATGTTTTGCACTGACCTTTCCATAGCAGCCTTGAAGGCCTCAGAGCCGGGGGCCTGCCTGTAAACCGGCTGGCCCTGGGCATCCATGACAGACACCTCACTGAGAGTACAGTCCCTGGTGTGCATGACGAATTTGCACAACTGGGGGACTTCAATCTCTACCTAAAGTATGTGCCAGCAATAAACAGGTCAGTGGAGAGACAGGGAGGGAGCTTAGATGAGAACATTCTGTTATGAAGTGGCTTGACAAATATCATGTACCTGACAAGAGACTTTAGGGCCGTTCTTCAGGTTAGCAGTGCCCACCACACCATTTCTGCTTGTTGCGGTGTACAGGTACAAATATTTCTTATAGCTCTTGAATCTGGATCCCACTGCAATAAGATAATGGCATCACATGGTTTTATTGACTCTTTAAGATCTTTGTCCCTTACAGTATGTACAAAGCTAATCAAATCAAGTTAAGCCAACACTGCAGAACTTTGGACCCAAAAACATCTAAATAATGTTCTGAACAATGAAAAACTGCTTTTGTAGAGAATCATAAACTATGAAGGAACAAGAGTCCATCAGTTGCGGCTACTATCTCCAGAAAATGGGTCATGTGTTTATTAGTTTAGCAGCCACCATCGATCTGTTAGCAGGTTTGACTCTCTCAGCACATTGACCCTTTTCTATCTACTCTATGCACATACACACTTTTCAATGTACACACACTAACAGCCTCTCAGAGGAACTGACAAAGTCCAGAGTGTTACATCAATTTGGGGCCCTATCAACCGTTTGGAAAGTACAATTTGAGCAATTTATTTTAACCAAAATAGTACAGAATTTAATGAAAACAATACAATCAGAACAACATTGATTGAATAATAAAAAGTATATGTGAATTGTGTACTGATGTGTAGATTGCAACTCACACAGACACGTTGAACTTTGTTCATTACTGCCATTGCCTTCCTCTGAAAAAGTGAAGGGTCATAGACATGATTATTAAACATGAGTTTAAAACATTATTTATTATAATTATAAATAAAATTTCAGGTAGTAAAGTGAAAAAAATGGTCTAATTGTCTTCTAAAAAACAAGAGCAAGAGTATATTTTGGGTGTTATGTCTTTTTAAATCACCAGTAGTGGCAAGGTAAACACACTGAGCACTAGCATAACTTTAGCACAAGCATTTATTTTGCATCCATAAATGACTGTTGAAGGGTGGCTAACATGTACAAAATGCAACATGAAATATATACAGTTCTGTTCTCTTAATGCTTGGATGACACTTTTAAAACACAAGAATTTCTTAACTCTAAATCTAACTTAATCATTATCATCAACAAATAAATTAATTGAATAAATTGATTGATTGATAGTAAACATCATCAGAATATTTGTAATTAAGTCAAAGACTTGCCATAGTAGGAAAACCATATCCTAGGTGTTATTGATGGCTCTGTTCCATTAACTTTTAAAAGTAGTTTATTTTGAACATGTAAAA
>NC_045752.1:24522404-24526922 GCF_008692095.1 Etheostoma spectabile
AGGAAGTTCATAACAAACATTTCAGGTCCTACCCCCTTTCTCTATTTTGATCCTTTAGTAAATACAAAACAATTTTATGCTTCACTTATTAACACATCTTTACATATGCTTACACCGTATATTTACCTACCTACTGCTTTCATAATGCATACACATAGACACATATGCATACATACATGCCTACACACATTTACACTGTTTTGTTTCTTTTCTCTTTTTTCTTTCTACTTCTTTCTTTACCAGCTATCTTCTACCTTTCCGTCTATATATAGCAAATCAAATAATAACCCATCCAAACTTATTATATAGGCTAAGGAACCCTACCATCATTGTACAATACTATTACTTCTAATCCTTTTGGTATCCCTTTAATATATTCATTTTAATAGTCTCTTAAAATTGCTCATTGTTGTACATGATTTCATCTCTTCACTGCAGCTGTTCCACTCACTTGTCCTAACTCACTTGCTACGGTAAGCCATGAAAGTGAGTCAGCATGCCAAATTATAGGACCCTGGAACTATAGACACACCTATATGGCCTATATAGGTGTGTTTTACAGTAGACATTTTGATATGGAAAGCACAAGTTAAAAAACTAAACAATGGCTGTATTCCAGGGTCCTGGTATTGTTAATTCTGGTTCACAATGGCTGTGCTTGTTCAAATGACCATTAAAAAATGCTATTAAGATCTCATTGTAATCCAATTATTTTAAATTAAAATGGATTCATACTTACGGGCCAAAGTGTAGCTGCTCAGCAGCAGTAGCAGACACAGCTTTCTGTAACCCATCATGGGCTAAAGAAAAGGGTTCCCTCTGTGTTCTTCAGCTCCCTCAGTGTTGACTAATACAGTAACACTTCTACCCAGATCTTTTATAAAGTCCCCTCTTTCCTGTCCCTCCATAAGCCAGCCCTGCTGACCACCACAGGTAGACAGACACAGCAAAGCCTGGGTGATCGTTTCAAAGTACAAACTCTGACAAACAACGAAGGTAATTCCTAGGCAGTCTAGGTAAGGATTTTCTAGGTGTCTTCAGACAAAAGAGGGGTTCTTGTAAGTGTCAATACAGGATTGCACAATAAAATGCAGCTGTAAACAAACAGCCAGACTGTGTAATGTAACGATTAATTTTGTTTTGCTCATTGCTGGTGAAACATTTAATGAAAACTTTTGACTGCTTTGTTTCACTATGTAAAATCACATTAGCATCAGTATTGTTCCTTTAGTGTTAAAAAGAGCCCATAGACTTTGGGAGATTCCACTCTTAGAGATTTATAGATACCCCTGTAGGATATCTCTGGGCAGAAAACAAACAGAGACTGTTTAAGGGGCCAGCCTCACAACTCTTTATTTTATTATGTGCATATTATTACAGTTGTAAATTAAGCTTGGACCAGATACCAGATCAAAATTTGTATTTACACTGAAGACATTCAAAGCCCTTCTTTAAACCAGAATCAAGACTGCATAAACAAGGAACTGCTAAGTGGTCCTGTCAGGGCTGTAGTCAAGACCACCTTTGTCGAGTCCAAGACAAGTCCAAGACCAGGACCTGTCAAGTCAAAGTCAAGACCGATTCCAAAGAAGTTTAAGTCCAAGACAAGGCTGAGTCCGGGACAGAAGAAAGGTGTTATGCATGTGTTGTAGGTAGATGTCGCTGCGTAGTCATGAGCAGGTGTAAACACACAAGGTGAGTCGCAGATAAAGTTGAAAAGATGTTTTTTTTTAACTAATTAAAAGACCATGGAGGCAAAATAGAGACTCAAAAATTAACAAACTTAAGGGAAGAATTAACACTTCCAAGAAAATAAAGTTAATTGACTGGGGAGTCAAAAAAACTATCCCATAATCTTAGAATACAACTGCTCATTAAATTGACCTTAAATCTAGTCACCACACTGAGGGCATCCAACAGACTTACGTCCTGCTCCCTCAGGTGTTTCCTCAAGCTGTCCTTCTCAGCAAAAGAAGCGGCTAGATTATATCCCCCTGCAGCTCTCCCCTCTAATTGGAACATTCCAATTCCATAAATTTAACACACAGTACAATGCAGGGGCGGCTCAAGTGGGTAGACAGTCAAGGCTTTACACTGCCAAAATTCCTCTAGCTATAATGCTAGACATTCATAGAATATTGTATATACACACATTTGATTAACACTAAACAGACACGTAGGTAACAAAAGAAATATTTGGTGCATGATTATAATTAACAGTAGTTTGTTAATTAAATGGCATGGTTTTAGACAGAATGATGTAAGCCAATAGGCTTACATCATTCTGTCTGTCAATAGATGAAGGTAGATATAACATGTAAATCTCCGTAGTTTAAGATGTTATATGTGCACAAAAAAGCCATGGGATTACTGTGGGGAATTTGATGAATGGCTAGTTAACAGATGATTTTAAACATTGTGAAAATTAACACAGCACAACACAATATGGGCACGTTAAACAAACATATACAGGCAACATTTAAGGTCAGTCTTTGAGAGCTAGGTAAAATAGGTAGCGCCTCGCTACCGTGACTGCAGCCATGCGTTCCGTCAAATCCCCACCCCCACTCCACCCACTCCAGAGCCCTGGTTAGTTGTAGGCGGGCCCCTTTGCCCAACCAGTCCAGCCTCCCTCGTATCATCAGGACACAACCTCGGTTATTTGAAAAAAATAAGTTTTGTGCAATGTGTAAGAGTTAGCTGAGTTCAAGAAAAGTTATTTGAAATGGATTGGTCAAAAGGGCAAGCTGCATAATAGATTTGTTGAATGTGCCAACATTCAATATGACACCAACTTTACCACGGTAGTCGTGAGCACAAGGTGAGTCTGAGGTGAAGTTGAAAAGATGCTAATTTTTCTTTTTATTATTAGGTCAGTCTTTGAGAGCTAAAATAGGTAGCGCCTCGCTACCGTGTTGGCAGCCATGCGCTCTGTCACAGCATGACAGTATCAAGACAATCATTTTGGGTTATTTGTTGATATAAAAGAAAAAACAGTTACTCCAGATGTAGTGTAGAAAAGAGTAGAAGAAGCCCAAGCAGAGAAGTGACAGTCGGTGTTCAATTCCTTCACACTTCATTGTCCTCATTGTGCCCTCTGATGTAGAGATTGAGATGGACGCAGAGACGGTCTTGCTCGTTCACGTAGTTGGGATCGTAGCCATAGGTCGTAGTTGTTAGCCAGTGTTAGAATTTTGTAACTTTGTGTTCGTTGGGGCTCTGAGGAAGGAGGCTCGGAATCCAATTGAGAATTAAGAGAAGGTTTAATGCAACAGAATGATGAAGATGGACACTACAGCTGACAGTGGAGTCAAAGGAGACCAGTCTTGAAAATTCCTAAATAACACCCATTTATCCCCTGCACCTGGGGGTGGTTCCTTTTCACCCGGTGCATTCAAATCAATTCTCATTGGTCCGTCGTTGGCATGGCAACATGACGAGCGCATCTTTGCTGTCCAATGAGGAAGGACATGGCTATAAACCCCGGCCCCTTTGGTTGTTTTTGGTCACAAATCAAAAGGGTCTGTCATGTGAATGTGAAATTCTAACATCAATAAAGTTTAATCAACATTGCATTGTTTTAGCCTAGTCTAAGACCCCAGGGGGCAGGAGACAGGAGGCCACCTTTTGGTGTGTAGCAGGAAGGCTCCTTTCCATATGTTAAATGCCAGAGTTGACCAGATCAATTCTTTACAGTCAGAGGAAATGAGGGGGAAGGTGAGGAACAAATTGCCATCTTGACCTCTTCATGTTACCCTAACCTGGCTGCATCAAACATTGTTTTTAACTTTTTATAACTCAACACCATCTTCACCTTTTCCTCTGTGTTTACACTGATCATTACATTTGAAAACCTTGACCGGCCAGGCTAGCAGTGTCAGCAGCAAAGTCAGCAGTAGACTGGTGAGGTGATTGCCCAATCCTGATGAACAACTCCTAGCCACATGCTATTCCTGTCCAACGTCAACCAGAAAAAGGAAAACTAATGTTGTAAAACAGACAATTTGCTGAAATGCTAGTTATTAAGTAACCAGGAATAATCATTTAAGAAATTGTCCTAAAAGTAAAATACAGCCACATGGCCAGTGACCTTTTTAGGAACAGTGTGCCCAGATGGGTGTTGAGCATTTACACACGTGGGATGGAATCTAACAAAAATGTATTGATAAAACAGAGGTAATAAAAATGCATGTGAATTGAAAAATTGTGAAATAAATGTTCTTTTTTTATACATGTAGAAATTACAAACAGTGACAAACAATTAAAAATAATACACTGAGACTGGGACCCAGGACAAAAAAACATGGAGGATAGATGGGAGGGAGGGAAGACAAAACACATGCAGACACAGACAGACACAGTCTAGACCTTTAAAGTTTCAACAACGCTTAGCCATGTGTACTTCATCTAGGAAGGCAAGGCTCTATGCATAGATAGACAGGTCATGAGGTGCTTTCCAACTGAAGCAAGTCAAGCTGATTCAACCAGCTGTCACAGTGGGATTTATCCAAAGTAACC
>NC_045752.1:24526932-24531714 GCF_008692095.1 Etheostoma spectabile
ACAGATTGGAATAAAATGTCTGAAAGGATTTATTTATGTCAACAGGGTCAGTTCTAATGTTACCATCTGAAGATTTAATAGCGGGAATATCTGCAAAATAATCACATTATCTTAATCTCATAGAGAGGTGACTAGGTCTGTCACCCGGAAAGTAATAGTGCTGTCTTTCTCTGTGAATTAGATATTCAGAATGCTGTTTATTTCTTTCTTGATTAATGATTGTTCTAAAGCTATCCGGTCAGTAAAATGAGTTTGCAAGAGTGAGTCCAATCTGGTGAATTCTGCTTTAAGGTTTTGCAGTTTAAGTGACGTACCTTTGCACGTATTAGAGCAGAATAGTATGGTGTTGATCCTAATAAACTCTTTTACAATATCCTGGGGTCTTCTACAGAGCCAACATTAATGTCTGCAAATATTTGGAATTCTGCTATAAACCCACTGATGTAGGATTCATTTTTCAGTGAAGCAGTATTAAAACACCATCAAGCAACCCATTGACACATACGGTCTAGGGTGGTGGTGCAAAGGACCCCTTTATGGTCAGATAATGCCATTGGAAGTAACACCGCTTTATCAATTGAATGAAATAATTGAGGGGATGAAAAAAGAAAATCTCTTCTGGAAAAATATGTCTACCTGAGAAAAAGGAATAATCCTTACAGGTGGGATGAACTGCACGCCAAATATCTATTTTCACTTCACCTCCTGGGCACTGCCAGGTGCTGTTGAGCAAGGCACCGTACCCCCCCACCCGCTCAGGGCGCTGGTTCAGCTGGCAGCCCACTCACTCTGACATCTCTCCATTAGTGCATGTATAGATCCTGAGCGTGTGTGTGTGTAGTTCAGGAATGTGTGTGGTTACTAACAAAGTGTGGACACAGAGTGGGAATTGTAATTTCCCCATTGGGGATTAATAAACCGATTAAAATTAAATTAAAATTAAAATGATTTGACCCAAGCTGCTGGCCCATGTTTCAAAGCATTTGTGGCTTTCGCTTGAATCCCAGTGACCTGTGCGTTCGACCGATCAATATTTGGGTCCCACACAGCGTTGAAATCTGCACTAACAATAAAAGAACAGTCTGTTAACTCCAGCATTTGATTGATGAGCGAATTATAGAAATTGCCATCATATAGCACATAAACTGACACAAGTGCAATTTTCCTAGCACCAAACTCTGTTGTGGAGACCACAATCCTGCCTGTATCATCTGAACAAGAGGACAACACTTTAAGTGGGAGGTTCCCTTTTACAACAATGGCTACTCCTTTTGTTTTAGAACTTGCTGAGGAGGAGGCAATTGTGTGATAGAATCTTGACCTACGCTGAATCCATGGCTCGATAAAAAAGGCACCAGGCAGGGTGTAGTTGCTGTAATCTTGGGAGAAGCGCATTTTCTAGTTCTCAGTTCGCAGAGATTAACAGTGGTATTCTTCTTTGGGCTATCACTGTAAATTCGGTGGGCTCTCATAACCTCTATATGAACATCTGGTAGATTCGGGAGCCACTTAGGCAGTGAGCATGAGAGATATTGGATAGTTTAGCACCCTCTGGCCCCTCTTTCAGCACAACAATGGTGATGTTGCATCTTGTTTCTGTCCTCCATGTCTGCTAGCTTCACCTCCATCTCCCGAAAAGCATGGCCATGGCTGTCCAGAATACTTGAGTTGCTTTTCACGGTAGTTTTTAGGTTGTGTTTATCTGAGAGAGCCAAGGCCTGCATTCAGAGATGCTAGTTGAGCATGGATAGCAGTTAGGTTATTGTCATTGTCAATGCCCTCTTGTTGAATCTGAGACTGAATCTGAGAAAAGCGTTATATATGGTTACAGTAGTGTGTATATTTTTTCTCTCTTTGTTTTTAAAAAGGAATAGCTAAATGGCTAAACAGCTAACTAAACATACTACCTAATGCCTTTAAAGTAATGGCTGAAGCAGTGAATCAAATGGAACTGTCAAATTGCCTCGTAATGTTACTAGACATTATGTAACTATTCGTTTGTCTGTTTTTTGGAAAACCTAACCTCTGCAACGTTCCTGTAGTCAGTTTATACATTACCATGGCAATGGTACACATAGAAATAGCTGCCGGTCTGCTATGTTGATTTTAATGGCATTGGCCTATCCATGTTTTGGTCCCTCTGGACATTTGTCAGGAGCGATTTGATATGTTTCAAAAAAAAAAAAAGAAGGTTTGTCCTGGGACATGTCTCAGCAATTTGTTTGTAATTGTTTGTAATCTCTAAATAAAAACATTTGGTCTATAAAACTATTCAGTTTATGTGTGCGTGTATCAACACAATGATTGGTGGTGGAACTAGCTGCAATGCAAGGAGCAACAGATAAAATCTTGCATATGGGCACCAAATTGGTTAGAGCCAGCCCTGGAAAACGCACTGGGATTACTGAAAATCATTGTTTTTCTGTGTGCCAACACAAGATGTCTACTGACACACAGGACCTGTGCAGAAGAGAAAGACGTTTTTAAAAAGTTAAAATGTGTGTTCAGCTCTATGTACGTTTGTAGCTCCTAAATTAAACGCTGTGGTTTGAAGTTTAGTTTTATATTTAAGTTTCATGTTTGCTTATAGAAGTCATGTGACTCTGGAGTCATGTGACTCATGTGATACATGAAAATGAGGAAATGTTGGGTACAATTCCTAACATCCATTTCAATGCAAGCTTGAACACCTCCCAAAGTTGTCTGGCTGATCTGATCAAATTCCCATCCTATGTATTTACACCTGGCATTAATGTGTTTTTTCCTTTATCCAGGTAAAATATCCAGAAAATGGTTGCATTTTAATGTCAGGTATAAAGTATACAGTATACATCTTTATCCTCAACAACATATTTTAGCAGTAATGATGTATCAAACTGATTATGTATGAATTTAGACATTACTCTATTGTAACGTTTTAGACATTTTCACAGAATGACGGTCATACACTCTGGATTTAGATTGCTTTAATTTGAGTGCACATGTAGCCATTTTCATAAATAGTCCACTAGTTTCAAATTGAATAACTAACATATTTGGTCAAAAATTCTATTTTCCATCTTCATTTCTTGAATTTGTGGGGCTATTTTCCTTCAGTCTGGCAAGGAAACATAATTAGTTTAACTGGCTCAATGAATAGGAGCATTGACCTAAAATTGGGGGGCTATGTATGTAGGACCCATAGAAGTTGAGTGGACCTTCCTGTTCTAAGTGCACCCAGCCTAACTTTAAGAGCTCTGAAGTGGCTTGTATTTTTTAGCAGAGGTGAAAAGTAAAACAATATCATGGCAAAGTAAGACTCAGGCATCAGATGAAAATGTCTCCAATTGAGTTTTACAGCAGTGGCCACACAGACACAGTGGTCATGTCTCTGCAGTACCAACAGGGTCACAGCTACTACTCCTCTTTCTTTTCTTACTCTCCCCATCTGCTGCTCTGTCCTGGTAGCCCACTGTCTGTCCTACATCAGTCCTTTGGTGAGCAGAAGGTGTGTCTGGGAAGCTCTGGCCAGGCCCCAGCACTTGTCTGACAGTCACATTCACTCTGGAGCTCTGGATGTACCTGGAGCACACAGCCCAGTCCTCCTCTGACACCGCCTCCACCACAGAGCAGTCCTGTTGAGGTGAGGCCAGGCTGCAGCCTTCCATCTCTAAAGCTGTACATCCCTGAGGTGCTGAAATGATGCGTGGGACGGCATGGTAAAGGAGACGGCTCTGTCCCGACATCACCATGATGTCTCCACTGTGCATGTACATAGCAATCGGGGGGTCCTGTCTGCGGAGGCCTCCCAAGAGGAAGATGGCTGACTGCCCAAAACTATTAAAAAAGACAACAAGATATTAAGCAAGGCTGTTGGAATATTGTTCTGTAGTTCACCAGGTAATAGTCTTTTTCTTTCCCATATCGCAACATCCTGGTTTATTGGTATAATAAAACTGATAACAAAAAAAATGATTGGCATTGTAAAACCCTAGAAGTATAGAAGAATGCTTTCCTCTCAGCAGATTTTACTTACAATTTTCCCCTTCTCACCTGAATGACAGCAGCGGTCGGCTGTGATCTAGTTCGGATTCATCCACATGGATTCCCAGAGATGAATCAGATAAGTAGAAGTTGAGGATTCCAGCCTCTGCGTTAAAGTCTTGAAACCCACATGCGGCTGTTATTTGGGTGGACAGCAAGTGGAGATCAGCTGGGAAAGGAGTATAATGGTTGGCAGAGTACATCTGTGAACAAAGCAACATGAAGATGTTTAACAGGCTGTGAAAAGTTAATTAACACAGATTTCTTTAACATATTTTCACAAACTTGTCCACAGACAACCAGAAGTCTTAGCAACAACAACAATAAGACTTTTGACCACATCAAACTAGGACTAGGTTGAGGGGTTATATCTCCAACCTGGCCTGGGAACGCCTCGAGATACCCCAGTCAGAGCTGGTTGATGGGGCTCGGGAAAGGGAAGCTTGGGGTCACTTGCTGGAGCTGTTGCCCCCGCGACCCGATACTGGATAAGCGGATGAAGATGGATGGATGGATGTTGTGCAGCTCTCTCAATACCAATTGCCCCTCTCATATTGGCGCACACACGTTAAACTGCCACGGAAAGGAATGAAATTGGGCAAATCTTCACAGATCTCCACTTTGTGTAGTGTAGCTAGTCTCCTGTTGTGGAAGCTTATAATGTATAAACGTTTAGGAATTTGGACTGGGTTTGGTACATCTCATAAAGGGGCGGCTGTGGCTCAGTGGTAGAGCGGTTGCCTGCCAATCGGAAGGTTG